>NC_140184.1:16383761-16446261 GCF_963971535.1 Notolepis coatsorum
CAGGCAGCGCACCGGGGAAACCAGGCAACAGTATGTCTATTCATAATTCATAGCTGCAGCCTCTGGTATACCCTTCAGACCCTGTCTGAGCTGGCAGACGGTCAACACCGCCCTCTACTGCCATGCAGAGCTATTGCATCCCATTTGAAATGCGCTGGTGTGTTTTAGGAGCCGATCTGAGCCGGGCGGGCAGGGTTTAAATACTCCGGTGAGCCAGGGGCTTACAACGACCAATATGAATATTAACCCCGCCCGCTGAATGGACACAATCTTAAGGAGGACAGTAATAGAAGCAAAACGGCGCTACAGGAATAAAATTTAACTTCAGTTTGAACAGGCTGACTCCAGAGCTATGTGGCAGGGCCTCAAAACGATGACAGATTACAAAGGCACCTCCCTCAAACTGAACAGTGACATCTCCTTAGCAAATTATCTCAATACCTTCTATGCGAGGTTTGAGGCTGGGAATAACAACACCAGCCTACAAGCCACGGCAATGGGGGGGGGGGGGGGTCTGCTGATGGAGACTCAGTGTTCAGGGTAACAGAGCATGAGGTGAGGAGGACCTTTAAAAAAGTGAATATCAGGAAGGCAGCAGGACCGGACGGCATCCCCGGCCGTGTCCTAAAAGTCTGTGCCGACCAACTGGCCCCGGTATTCACTGACATATTTAACCTGTCCTTAGAACAGGCTGTCATCCCCACCTGCCTGAAGAAGTCCACTATCATCCCTGTATCTAAAAAATCCAAGCCTGCTTGCCTCAACGACTACCGCCCTGTAGCTCTCACCTCCATAGCCATGAAGTGCTTTGAGAAGCTAGTAAAGGGCTACATCTGCTCCTCCCTCCCCATCAACCTGGACCCCCTGCAATTTGCATACCGCCCCAACAGGTCCACAGAGGACGCCATAGCCCATGTGCTGCACACAGCAGCATCACACATGGACAAGAGGCAGGGGAACTATGTGAGAATGCTATTCATCGACTACAGCTCAGCATTCAATATCATAGTCCCCTCCAAACTCATAGCCAAGCTCAGGGACCTGGGCTTGAACTATGACCTCTGCCAGTGGGTCTTAGACTTCCTGACGGGCAGACCCCAGGTGGTGAGAGCAGGCAACTGCACCTCCTCATCCATCACCCTCAACATAGGGGCCCCCCAGGGCTGTGTTCTGAGTCCCCTCCTCTACTCCCTGTACACACATGACTGTGTGGCTCAGCGGAACAACAACACAATCATCAAATTTGCTGACGACACAGTAGTGGTGGGCCTGATCTCTGCAAACGACGGGATGGCCTACCTGGAAGAGGTCAAGGTCCTGGCGGGATGGTGCCAGGAGAACAGCCTCTCACTGAATGTCAGCAAAACAAAGGAGATGATTGTGGACTTTAGGAGGTCGGGGGTCAGGGACTACAGCCCCCTCAGCATCGACGGGGCACCGGTTGAGAGAGTGAACAGTTTTAAGTACCTTGGAGCCCACATATCCGAGGACTTGACAACCACACACATTGACAGTGTTGTGAAGAAGGCACGACAATGCCTCTACTTCCTCAGGCGCCTAAGGAAGTTCCAAGTCAGTCAGAAGATCCTTAAGAACTTCTACTCATGTACAATAGAGAGCATCCTGACTGGCAATATCACCTCCTGGTTTGGGAATAGCACCGCACAAGACCGAAGCAGACTACAGAGAGTGGCACGTTCAGCCGAATGCACAATTGGAGGGGGGCTTCCCACTCTCCAGAACATTTACAACAAGCGGTGCAGGGGTAAGGCTAAGATAATTATTAAGGACTCCAGCCACCCAAACAACTGCCTCTTTGAACTGCTGCGGTCAGGCAAGCGATACCGGAGTCTCATGGCAAGCACAGAAAGACTCAGAAGAAGCTTCTACCCCCAGGCCATCAGGTTGCTCAATGAACAATAACACTATGCAACAACCATCCAATGCACTCACAACACACACATCCACACGCACACACTCACTTTAAACAAACAACACACTGCAGCACCCACTCTCCACACTTTAGAACACCTAAACACACTTTATATTTATTGGTAAAGGATTTGCACTACAACCCATACCTCAGTACACCTTACTGTAAATTGTACCTAAATTGTACCTCATGCCATTTCTGCTTTGCACTATATAGTATTGTATATTAGTATATTGCATAATAATAATAATAATAATAATAATAATAATAATAATAATAATAATAATAATAATAATAATAATAATAATAATAATAATAATAATAATAATAATAATAATAATAATAATAATAATAATGGCTTGGATTTATATAGCGCTCTTCATGACACCCAGAGCGCTTCACAGAGTCCATTATTCGTTCATACACAGTCATACCGGTGGTGGTAAGCTACAATTGCAGCCAGAGCTGCCCTGCAGCGTGAGTCTGCCCCTCCGACCACCACCAACATTCATTCACATGCATACACATTCATACGAGGCAAGTAGGTTAAGTGTCTTGCCCAAGGACACAACGGCGATGGGATGGACATGGGCTTGAGCGGGATTCGAATCACCAACCCTTCGATCATTGGATGACCCGCTCTACCCCTGAGCCATAGCCGCCCCACTGTATATTGTATGGTAACTCAGTTACTCTATTCTGCATCGAACATTGTACATATGTATATACTGAACACTGTGTCTACGTACGTGACTTCTATTTTACTTCTATTTTTACATGCTATACTATTTTATTTTATTTCATACTTATCTTTTGTCTAGCACAGTCTCTGGAGCGTAACAGAAAGAAGCATTTTGTATAAAAGTATTCTGTACTTCTGTATGACAACTATTAAAGAAACTTGAAACTTGAAATGTTATTGTATATTTTTATTGAACTATTTTATCACACTTTTTACTCTGTCTGTTCTATTTTATTATTTTTAGTATTGCCTATTTTTAAACTGAATCAAACCGCACTTTTTTACTCTGTCTATTCTATTTTATAATTTGTATTACTGAATGAAGCCGTAAACAGAGAGGCCTATTCGGATGCTAGATCCTAATGTGAAAAACTGTGATTTACCTTACCTTGCTACCTCTCTATCTTTTTTATGCTAGCTTATGCCTGTATTTTTTACTGCTGTGAAGCACTTTGAACTGCAATTTATGTATGAAAAGTGCTATACAAATAATGTTATTATTATTATTATTACTATAATTACAGTTAAAAGAACGTTCTAAAGGAAGTGATTGGATGTGAACGGGAGAGCAGTGGCTCCTCTGCCTCCAGGCCAGGGGCCCCGACATGTGTCATGAGGAATAATAAACGGCATTTAGCATTACCGCTAATTTCATAACATACACCGATGACAAAATGAGCTCCCTTGCCCGTCGCCATGGGGACTGTTTTCTTTACGGGAAAACAAAGTGTGCAAAATGAAATTCTTTTCCCATGACTTTACTGACACAGTGTGAAGAGAAAGCGAGTCTATACTGTAGGCAGTGGCTGACCTCTGAGGCCAGTGAGAAAGTAACTAAGCCCAGTCTATTAGTCAATAACCGAAGGGCCGTCACAAACAACACAGACTACGTCATTCACATCCATCCTGAAAGGGCTCAAATGGTAAGCAGTAGCTATTAGCTTATGCCAGTTCTCACTGCAATGCCCTGATTTAAGAGGTCTTAATATTGAATATTAATATGTGCTTTAATGAGTGCAGTGGTTATTTAATTGTATAGTCTGTCTTTTAAATTAATTCTGCAAGGAAGTGCACACAAGAGCCACATTATTTGTGTATAGTATAGTATAGTATAGTATAGTATAGTATAGTATAGTATAGTATAGTATAGTATAGTATAGTATAGTATAGTCTTTGTCTCCTCCAGGCTGAATTATTGCAACACACTTCTCATCGGGATCCCTAGCAAGAACATCCAAAATCTACAATACATTCAGAATAGCGCTGCTAGGATCCTGATGAGAGTGCCAAAATATCACCACATCACACCCGTCCTCAAGTCCCTTCACTGGCTCCCTGTCTCACTCAGGATTGAGTATAAAGTCTCCCTGCTCACTCACCAGTGCATCCACGGAACCCCCCCCCCCCCCTCTACCTTTAAAGAACTGATCACCCCTCACTCCTCCTCACGACACCTCCACTCCGGCCAGGCAAACCTCCTCCAGCGCCCGAGGACCAAACTCCGCACCGTGGGAGATCAGGCTTTCTGCTCATCCGCTCCCAGTCTGTGAAATGCTCTCCCTGACCATCTGAGCTGACTGTGGATGCTTTTAAAAAGGGCCTCAAAACACATCTTTATAATAGAGCCTTTTGTTGATTTATATCTAGTTTTCGCTCCACACATTTTATGTTATTTTACTAGTTTTAGCCCTTCTTATTTTATTTGACTCTTTTACTAGTTTTAGCCCTTCTTATTTTATTTGACTCTTTTACTAGTTTTAGCCCTTCTTATTTTATTTGACTCTTTTACTAGTTTTAGCCCTTCTTATTTTATTTGACTCTTTTACTAGTTTTAGCCCTTCTTATTTTATTTGACTCTTTTACTAGTTTTATCCCTTCTTATTTTATTTGACTCTTTTACTAGTTTTAGCCCTTCACATTTCATGTTCTTTTTACTCTTTTACTAGTTTTAGTCCTACTTATTTCATGTTCTTGTTTTTTTACTCTCTTACTACTTTTTATGTTCTTCTACAGAGATTTGTTTCACAAATATAAAGCGCCCCTACAAATCGAATATATTATCATTATTATAGTAATTATAACCTAATGTTGGAAACAGCTTCTGTGCCCCCGACATGTGGAACGTCTTGCAATATTATAATACACCTTAAAACTCAATAGCATCCTTTGGCCAATTTAGACCCTTAATGATCAACCGTTTCACCCCGGTTTTTATTTTCTGTATTTATCACACGCCGTGTTTTCTCAACGTCATTGATAACGAGAGCTCACTCGGTCCAGACCAAATGGAGGATCTAATGAATGAAGGAACACACACACCACACACACGCCACATTCTACCTTTTCTGACATTAGCAATTCAAATGAGGTCGTTTCATACATAATTGAGGCCCGATTCTAAGCGTGTTTCATCCTGGCGAGATCAAAGTTTCATTAATGTCACTGCCCTGGCTCGCTATCGGGTGAGGTTCAGAGAGGTATGAGCGGCGCTCACCCAGATGTCTCACTTACCAGATAAGCGCGTGGCCAAGGTAGCGCTGCAAAGGATCAGGTGTTGTTGTGTGTGGGAGTATGTGTGCAGGCACAGGGCCAACACTATGAAGACACACACACACACACGTGGTGTTGATTAAGTGGCTGTGTTCGCCTAGTCGCCTACATAAATATTTGTACCCTGTCATGGTGCTAGGTGGACAATGGCAAGTGGCACAGTTGTGCGTGTGTGTGCGTGTGTGTGCGCGTGCGCACCGTTGACTTCCCTGTGCCAGCCTCCACATGCCAAGAGTGAGAACGGATAGGATGCGTACGAGACAGTAGATTGCGTTGACGCTGTCATGTCATGCATTTCACATTACAGTGAATACATTTTTTATCGCGTGGACGTGCGAGTGCCTGAGCTCGCCTCGCCGTGCCATATTTTGAGAAATTCAATATCGATGACAACTGTATAGCCTACGTTTCTTATAATTTGCCTTGGATAGAAACTAGTGATGCACCGATACCACTGTCTCACTGCCGATACTGAGTCCTAATCCCAATCCCATCTGTTGCTCTGTGTCTAACCTAAGACTTAGACCATCCGTTTGGGCTCATTAGTACAAAGAATTAGCCAGATCCATTTTTCTCCATTAGACAGGGTTCGCGCAAGGTACTTGAAGTGCTTAAAGTGCTTGATTTTTTACAAAAAAAAAGTTGCTTAAAAGGTCCTTGAAATTCAAATCAACCATTCACATTGAATGTTTTGTTCATCCATGATCAAATTGTTCTGAATCATGAAATATTTTCTCTAGCTTGCTCTAGCTGGCAAGCAGGCCAAGAACATGCTTAAAAAAAGTGCATTTAAAAGTGAATTGTATCCTTCGAGTGACATCCTTGAAAATGAAAAATAGTGCTTCGAAAAGTACTTTCACTGCCGCACTACCAAAACGGTTAACCCTTTCACTGCGACAATACACAAAGGGTTAACCAGACAGCGACCGTCGGTTGGTTGTGTGATAGTAAAGGGTTAAAAGTCCTTGAATTTCATTTAGCAATGTCTGTGGGAACCCTGATGAGAGAGACCCTCTATTATGTCAGAAAACTAACATCAAGTAAATTTGCTTTGACTTCTGGCATGTTGCAAATTAAATTCTCCAGATTTGAGTGCTGGTAGTATTGGTGCCAGAGCGTCCCAATACATCTGTGTGCGTCAGTGAACACATTTATAGTCGTATTTATCCGATCCAATACAGGGAACTCACCAGACAGTGAGTCTGCAGCAGACCTTTCAGTAGGGGAAGATAGGCCTATTTACAGCATGTGGGCCCATCTGTTGTGAGTGTTAATATTTGAATGGGTTCTAACGTTAACAGTGCCAGGGAGGTTGGGCTCGGACGGATCTCCTTCCACCTCACATGTTGTCATAGCTGCTGTATGTTGCCCTCTGTCCCACTGTGTTGTTAGCTACCAGCATGTGGCTTTTAACCACTTATTTGATGTGCTGGAGCCTTCATAAGAGACACACACACACAGCACTTAGAACCTATTAAATGCTCATTAAGTTGGAATGGTTGCACACACGGCACTGCTAAAATCATCCTTGCCAAATAAAGAGGACATGGAGCACAAAGAACATGTTATACAGTGTGTGTGTGTGTGTGTGTGTGTGTGTGTGTGTGTGTGTGTGTGTGTGTGTGTGTGTGTGTGTGTGTGTGTGTGTGTGTGTGTGTGTGTGTGTGTGTGTGTGTGTGTGTGTGTGTGTGTGTGTGTGTGTGTGTGTGTGTGTGTGTGTGTGTGTGTGTGTGTGTGTGTGTGTGTGTGTGTGTGCTGTCTGCGAGTCCTCCAGATCAGCGGAGCGAGTTTTGATTTTTGATATGGCATTGATCCATTGTTCTATTGAAGCACATTACCACCATCCTCTCGCTAAACAACTTGTAGACCAATAATAATAATATAATAATAATAATAGTATTGACGTGGCATTGATCCATTATTAATGCCGTGCGCCTCGGTAATAATAATAAGCCGCGTGTTTCTTCCTTCTTCCCAAGATGCACAGTTAGATAGATAGATAGATAGATAGATAGATAGATAGATAGATAGATAGATAGATAGATAGATAGATAGATAGATAGATAGAGAGAGAGAGAGAGAGAGAGAGAGAGAGAGAGAGAGAGAGAGAGAGAGAGAGAGAGAGAGAGAGAGAGAGAGAGAGAGAGAGAGATAGAGAGATAGATTAGATGCAGTGTGCTTGTTTTGCAGTGAGTGGTAATAATAATCACTTCCTATATTTGGTTCGCGTTTGGTCCGCTGAAGCCGAACCGAGACCTACGTTTTCAGGCGGACTAGAGTTCGCCTGTTTGGTCCGCGGACCGAGTTCGACGCGCATTCACACAGACCCGAAAAACCGGACTATCGAATTCTGGTCTGAAAGTCCGGACCAAACAGCCCCTGTGTGAAAGCGACCTCAGAGTTCGCTCGGGTTAGTCCATTTTTCCACATTTCATGGGGGTGTTCCATTACCGTATATGGTTAATCGGGGCGGTTCTGGTATGCAAATACGTGAAAGTGTGCAGGAGCCTCAGCGTATAGAGCAAGGTGATATTTATCATGACAGGTGTGCGTAGGACCTGTGTACGCACGTGTGATAAATCCCATTTTTTTTTGTGCGTGCACACATTCTAAATTCTGTGCTTAAGTATGGAAATAGAACATTTTCTAAGAGAAATTGATAAATGAGGGCCCAGGATTCTTATGAGCAAAGGTTACATCTAAAAGTAATTGGATGGCTATGGATAAGAGGGTGAAACATGTTTTTTTCTATACAAAATATTTTGAACGACAGTTCAGCCATTATGTGTTAAAGGGGCACTTCACCACTTAATCTCACATACTCAAATGCACACATTAGTTTAGTTATTGAGAGTAAATGAGGTTGAATATGGCCACCAGTGATGTCATCGGGGACGTTGCATCCTTGTGTTGTGTTAATTACAGCTTGATGAAATTATGTAGTTGATGAAATAGAAATAAGTCTCATAAGGACTGCTACCTTATAATTTAATTGAGCTGTAATTAACACAACAATGAGAGCAAGTCAGAACAAACGAGAGAGAGCAAGTCAGCGCTCCATTCATTGTGAAAATGGCACCGGATTTCACATCCAGGTGACGCCACAAATTCAAGGGTTCTCCCTTTGATTCCTAGCTTCAGGAGAGAGCGGTGCATGTTCACAAAATACTGACTCTCCTAAAGGAATAACATGTCAATTCTTAAAAATCTGTGGCATTCCCCCCCTTTTTTTTTAAGTTTGTATCCAAACCAAATTATTCTGAGCCGGTGGGTTGGCTTGCTTTGTTTTCTCTGGGTTGGCGTTACGGGCGCTATGTCATCACTAGGCAGTCTTTGTTTTGTGTTGTTTGCTGATTTATGACCGGCTCAACTGACTACGACCTGTTGGGCATATTATGTAAACTGACGGGATTGTCGCAAGGCTCATAAGCTTAGAGATAAAGCAACACAATACAAATGTGCCTCAACAGGGTAATTCCGGATCATTCCTTCCACCAAAATTATTGTGTGTCCTGTGCTCCTAGCTATACCACATCTTTCATGTATTTATTTGTCAAGGACAAAAGACAACATTGTAGCAAGTTACAGTAACAGGCTACAGATGCATTGCATGTAGGATTTCTAGCCATGGCTGATTTGCAACCCCTGTCTCTGGTTTGGCTTTTCTACTTAGAAGTGGTCATTACATCCTGTATCATCATTACCAAAAGTACATTAGTTCAAATGAGCACATAATTAATAGTGACATACTTTACATGATCATACAATAATTACGATAATTACATCACGTTACAATAATTTTAGGTGCAGGTGTGTGTGTTCCCTGATTCATGGCAATATGTGTATTTGTCTGTCCGTGTGCATGCATGCGTGTACTGTAGTCTTATGTAGTAATATGTATGTGTGTTTGTCTATGTGTGTCTGTTCCTCTAGCTGTGTGTACATGTCTGTGTGTCTGTTCCTCTATCTGTGTGTACATGTCTGTGTGTATGTATGAGTGCATGATCAGTGATCAGATCAACGATTGCCGGTTTGGTTTCAGTTTAAATGTACCAGTGTTTTATCTATTGCACTGCATCCTCATTGGCTAATAGCCATCTGTCCACAGCAGACAACTCACATTACTGTATAACGTAGATTAACCTTATTGAAATATCAATAGCAAAACAAAGTTCTGCATGTGCGTTCTATTAGTGGTTAACCTCTCAGGGCATCACATCGGAAAAAGGCGAGGATTGACGCGAGGATTTGGCGCAACCTAATCAGCCCCTGTCAATAATTTTATTTATTTAACCTTTATTTAGCCAGATAAATCATTAAGAACAGGTTTCTTATTTACAATAATCTGACTTATTCTTCAGGGTTTTTTTTCCTCTTTATTTTCGGGATCATATCTCGCATTGGGAACAAACCTGAACATTATTGCCATAAATTAGAACGCAGTTATTTTCTCTACCTTTCTGTGAACGTCTAGCAAAAAAACGGCGTTGCAATCTGATGAGAAATCTGATCAGATAAATCCAGATTGGAAAGGAGAGATTTGGCCTGATCCATAGATGTGTGACTTGGCCATAATATGGTCATTTATAGGCCTGATATTCTATATTCTATAATCATATTTAAAATTGCATGTGTCCGGATGTCAGAATTAAGTACTGCATCTACAAATCCTTCTGTTTCATCATCTTCCCTTTATTCATGTGCTTTGATGTTTTGTACACGTGATCTCAATACGTGCTGAATGAATTGTTCATGTCTGGTACATTTTAGCAAAGACCGTCAAAGATAAAAAAAATTAAAAAAATTAAAAAAAATTATATTCTCCTTTGGTTCATTACAATTTACTCAAGCCTAGTAACAGACACAATATTTCTGACACTGGGAATTAGGGGTGTAACGGTACACAAAAACCACGGTTCGGTACGTACCTCGGTTTTGAAGTCAAGGTTCGGTACGGGTTTTCGGTACAGTGGGGGAAAGTTTGGCTTTCCTTATTTCACTCAGGGGTGATGTAGTGTGCAGTAAAGAATTGTACTTGTAGGGCTGTCAACGAATATTCTATATTGAAATTAATAATCGACTTGTAAACACATTTAAAAATAATAATAATAAATTATATTAGATTGTAAAAAAAACAGCCCCTGGTGGGCGGTCGTTAGTGGTTAACATACTGTTGTATTCGTTCGGTACACTACACAGCCGTCCGGTACGGTACGGTACACACTGAAACGGTTCGGTTCGGTACGGATACGTGTACCTTTACACCCCTACTGGGAATACATTCCCTGAGATCCATAGATGTCCCTAGATACCAATAACATGCAAATGGGCCTTGTAGAAGTGGAGCAATCTGGCGCCAACATTTCAGACCATTTTGATGATGTTTGCAGACCCATCGTATATTCTATATTATAGCTATGGAGACAATACTATGGCTCATTTGAAAGGCAATATTTATACTCCAACAGGGAACAAACCGTTTATTTCTACATACCTCCGTTCCTGCCCAATCCCAGGCTAAAAAGCGTCCCTTATCAAGAAATTCCATGCACATTTTCTAGAATGCGAGATATTGCGTGTTTTGTGCGCAGCATGCGCAGTTCGTGCTTGTTGCTCATCTGACACCTATATATTTCGAGGTCAAAGGTAACAGGACCATACATACAATTGTTCTATTCACAAAACCACCATGTGGGGCGCTACATAACAATAACAGATTTCACTGCTGTAGAATGAGGGGATTCAATTCAAAATGAACATTTATTACAAGACAACATGAAATACAAAATAAATCACACCACATAAGGACAGTATACATCACATAGATGCCATCAATAAAAAAAAAAATACAAATATAATAAAAAGATTATAATAAATAAATAACTTGGAGGCCCTCACTATATGTGGCAGATACCCGAGGGTATAGTGCAATTTGTCGTTCAACAGTGTGAAACCCTTCACAGTTGTAACATTTAATGTGCAATTATAACCTTGATTGTGCAATATGTCCAATGTTTACAATACAGTGTACATTATATTATATGTATACACTATATACAATACTATGATGTCTACACTGCTATCGACTATGTACTATACTATAAAACTATATATACTGGCTCAGGTTAAATCAAATTAAACCTGTAGCTACATCAGGTACAAACAATGGAGTGCCACTTAGTGACCAAACATGGCACTGCAACTAAATAACAACACTAGACTGTTTGGAATGCAGCTCCGCCGTCATCCCTGGTTCTGGAATCACAGGAACGTAACAAATAGATACATTAGATTAGATGTATTGTCCTTTAGAGGACATTTCATTTACATGATGTCTGTACATGTGCAACAAACAAACAAACTCACCTAAGTTAGAAGGGGTGACAGGCCTACTACAGGTTCCCTCGCCATACTCGTCGGACTCGTTTTCTGAGGCTGGGATCACAAAGGCATGTTTTAGGATGGGGTTCGGTAAAATAGAACATTGTGCCTGAATTCTTACAGTTACGTTACCTTGGTCAGCAGGTCCGCCAAACCCTGTCCACTCTTCCTCCGGAGTGTCTGAGTCTGAACAGGAACAATTTAAATAAATAACGTTAGTTGGCTCTGGAGTGCTCTCACGACTACCGCAGCGCGGTGAACAGATAACGTTACAACATCCTCGGCCGGTTTGACTTTAGTATTTTTATGATTTACCAGAAGTGCTGAGTCCAACGTAGTCTGGTAAAAATGCACCTTATGGATGGATCATCACCTGTTGTCATCTTTATAATAATCTCCAATAGTTCGCTCCACACGATCGCCTTTGCCGAGGCAGTTTGCCGGCTGCTGTGGCCAAAGTGCAACCCCCCCCCCCCCACAGGAAACTAGCCCAGATGTACTCAAAACCCACCTATCGGGATTCGATCGTCATTTATTTCAATTGTAATTATCTCAGGGTTACCAGGATCACACACAAGGTCAGGGTGACTGTTTAGTATCATAATAATAAAAAAAAACATAAAAACTAGTATACTCGTTTTTGGCGTTCAAAGCATGGGCGCTTGTCACTGAGTTAACGTAACGTTGTATTCGTTCGGTACACAGGTGAACCGAAGGTCCCATACCGAAACGGTTTGGTACGAATACGTGTACCGTTACATCCCTAGTAAGTGGTAAGTAGCTCTGATTGGCCCTGTAGTGGATCTAAAGCGTATTTCAATGTTAAAGTTCAAAGGTCAGGAATACAGAGAAGCAATGAATGCAGACAGAAATGAAGACTGCGGATAAACTTCAGACATTTGTAAAATGGACAGAATTGAGGAGGGTTTTTGTTTTCCAGTGATGCAGAAATACATGTATGGCCCTCCCATTGTGTAAGAAGAACTGTGTCTAATGAAATTTAGGTAAGCTAACTAGCTAGTGCTTACAACTCAGCAATGTTACGACTTGTCTCAGCTGATCAGCTCTCTCGATCTGCTGCCTCATGAGCTTCCAGTGAGGGAGGGGCAGCCAGGCATGTCTAACTACAGATATACACACCTGCTGACTGGAATAGGCACCTGGTAACTTTACATAGTATACTCAAGTCGAGGAAACCACACCCATCAGAGCTGAAACAGCTCATTCATTGTGAAGACTGTTGCCTATTCAACCCACTCAAGCAAGCAAGTGCCAAAACTATCTACAGCCAATTATTTTAAAAAGCAAACCAAGGGGAGAGGAGAGAGAAGAGAATGATGAGGGAGAGACGCGCAGCCAGCCGCTAAAGGGTGCGGATAATGACGTGTGAGTTTTACCACTGTCTCATCCCCTCCTGACTCGCTGAGTGACCCAAGACACGCCTTTCAGCACTTAGTTGAAAATATTCACTCAACGGAGGAGAATGAAATGGTCGTTCAGTTGACATACCGGCTCGTTCGCTTTATTAATGGGCTCTCCTCTCCCATTCAGCTTATACCCAAAATATTACCCTGTCAAGAGCTGAGGAACTCGGCTTTGAAACCAAGTCCATTTATTCTTCCAAAACCTTTGCCTGGAGTGACACGTTATCTCTACACTTCACCTGGCTGGTTCAACACTGTGTGTGTGCGTGTGTGCGGCAATATAGAGGTCCGCAAAATTATCAATATAGTAGTTTTCCAGTTTTGTTTTATTTGTCATATACAGTAAGATATACTATGAGCCTCCTGAGATTGTGCTTCATACAGTAAAAAAAAGTCAAAAGAATAAAGACCAAACACTATACAAAATATACAAAACTGAAGTACAAAATTGTAGAGATGTAGTGAACATCTTTTTGTAATAAATAGATACAAATATGGTGTAGTGTTAAAACCTGTTTAAAGTGAATGTTAATGGTGAATGTTTAAAGTGAGTGTGTGCATGTGGATGTGTGTGCAATGAATGTAGACTGGATGGGTTAGTGTTGCATAGAGTCATTGAGCATCCTGATGGCCTGGGCCCAGGAGTTCAACACTTTTAATCCCTATCTGATCTGATCAGATTTTTAAATCCCCTTTTTGTGATCCAGGATCAGACAACTCTGCCAGATTTTGTTCCGGTATTTCAAAGTAATCCAGGATAGGATCACCCTGATCCAGATTCAGACTTTTCAAGATTACTAGATCCTGAATATCGGTGCTTTAATCCTACTGATCTCCATCTAGTGGGTATGAAAAAAAAAGGAAGACAAGGACCACATTGCAGAGACGTCTATAATGTCTAATAATATTGTTAAATACATAAAAAGGACATAAAATCATAATGGAATTGTAATTAAAAAAATACTCTGGTAACAACAGAAAAACATTCATTCAAAGGCAGCTGATCATCCAGGTGTGCTTTGAGGAGACATTTGAAGATTAGAATATATTTTTTCTTTAATCTAAATTACATTTGTGATTGACAATATTTGTTGTGATACTTTTATGAGCATAAACATTTATGAACATTTATGTCATCAGCATTTGGTTGAAAACTAAATAGTTTCAAGTTTCTTTATTAGTTGTCATACAGAAGTACAGAATACTTTTATACAAAATGCTTCTTTCTATTACGCTCCAGAGACTGTGCTAGACAAAAATAGATAAGTATAAAATAAAACAAGTATAGCAAGTAAAAATAGAAGTCACGTACGTGGACAGAAGTGTTCAGTATGTACATATGTACAATGTTCAATGCAGAGTAGAAGTAACTGAGTTACCATACAATATACTAATATACAATATACTATATAGTGCAAAGCAGAAATGGGATGAGGTACAATTTACAGTAAGGTGTAATGAGGTATGGGTTGTAGTGCAAATTCTTTACCAATAAATATGAAGTGTGTTTAGGTGTTCTAAAGTGTGTAAAGTGGGTGCTGCAGTGAGTTGTTTGTTTAAAGTGAGTGTGTGTGGATGTGTGTGCTTTGAGTGCATTTGATGGTTGTAAATAGGCAATTTTTTTTAAATAAAGTTTATTTGCCATGAAGGCTAGAATTGTGTATTATTTCAGTTAACAAACTTTGCTATCTTATTTATATTGAAACATATTTTTAAATAAATTGTATAGTACATTTTGCTCTGGTAATCCACTGGAAATCCACCCCTCTGGTGGGATCAAGATAATCATTTTTTTTTTGGGATCAAACTGATCCCAATCCTGTGTTGTCCGTTTTAACTACCCATTTTGAAGATTTGATCCAGATTAAAGCTTGGATTTGATTTCCTGATCTGATCGGATATCAAAGTGATCCTAATCCTGTTTTTTGGTTTTGAACTACCCAAAATCCAAATCCAATCCAATCAGATAGGGATTAAAAGTGTTGAACTCCTGGGCCCAGGGGATAGAAGCTCCTGTTGAGTCTCTCTATACTTACATTGTCACACGACGGGCCTAGTTGTAGTTTGGTTTGTTTCTGAAGGAGCCGAGTGCTGTTTTTAAGCACAAGTCTACTAGTAGCTCCATTTCTGTGTCCAGCAATGTGCTGAACATTGTACCAATAGCACTGTGCTGGTACTGTGTGTGGTGACGGTTGTGCTCCTCTGTCTCCCCGCTTCCCTCCAGCAGAGCCCAGCAGTATACCAGCTGTGCCCGTTTCCCTGAGCCAGCGGCTTCCCTTCCCAGTGTTCCCTCTGAGGGCCTCCCTGCCCCCCCTGGCCCCCCTGGGCGCGGGCCCCGTGCAGGCTGCCGGCCCCCCCGCCGAATACCACTCGGACTCCGCGGAGTCCCTGGACGAGATCCCCGTGGCGCTGGCCCGACTGGGCACCAGCTCCATGGCCGTAGCCGGCACCTCGCTGGACGCAGAGAGAGTGGTCACCGCTGCCACCCAGCCCCTGGGGCTGCCTTCCCTCCAACCACTGGCCCTGCCTTCCCCCCGGCCCAGGACGAAGAGGAAGGCGTCCTCGCGGGGGAACGGCAAGAGCGAGGCCGAGCTGATGTTCGAGATGGCCTCCGCCCAGCCCCCAGCGGTCTTCGTGAGCCGGGCCAGCGGAGAGCCGGCCGATCACAGGGACAACAACCTCAGCCTGGCCAAATGGAGGCAGGGCAGCGGCAGAACGGAACAGTCGTCCAGATCCAGAACGGGCAGCTCTATGGCCTAGCGTTAACCCAGGGCGGCTCTGGCAAGGCTGGTTGAGCACGTGTGTGACATGTGTCACATGTTGACTTTGAGACGTGCCGCTTTGGAGATGAGAGGACGACAGAACTGAGAGACGGTGATCTCCAGTAGCATGGAGTCTTGACACAACCTATGCAACAAACCCACGGCAGAACGCAGGGGCATGCCGTCTTACTGCGCCACTAATCATTCGTGAACTGTAGAACTAGCATTGTAATCATGATGTGCTTTCCACATTCTCTCTTTCAGATAGCATCACGTGAGCTCTGTAACGTTGCCCAAAACACTCTTTGTTTTACTTTGTGAACACACGCTTTTTTTTTTTTTATATCATTACAATTATTTATTCCTATTTAACGTTGAATGCCAAAGGTTAATCCTGTGTACAGTCTTTATAAACGAAGGAACGTTTTGATTTGTAAACGTAATGTAACTTAATTTTTTCCAGGTGCACACTTTGTTACCAAATGTTAACCTGAAAACCTTAATTTTGTACAACTTTTTCATGGAAGAATGTGTTTCCTCGTCGCTTGTTCTTCACGTCCCCACGGACGGCGGTGCTATGGCGACGGTCTGTGTTGCTCTGTGACACGCCCTCCCGCACACGCCATCCATCCCCTCAGCGGAGTCCGGGCGAAGAACCGATCCTGCTCCTCTGTTGTTGACAGAAGGCGTTTATTCTACAAATCCACTCTGTCGCATGTGACACTGGCTTCTGAAGCACCGTCGTGTTTTCTTTTCTATCATTAATGCCTCACAATAAACAGCCCGGGACACCCCCCACCCCCACCCCCCCACCCTCACCCGGTTATACGCTTCTGAAATCCTTGTTTGTTTTTCTTAGCTGAGATTTTATGAGGCAACGGACGTGAGTGGGTAGCTCTTCCACAGGTAATGGTCCCTGTATGGAAAAAGCATTCCTCATATACAGTATAATATAATATATATATATAATTATATCACTCTGTTCACGCGTGTGCCAACGAAAGCACGTGTGTGTGACATCGCTTCTTTGCTCTTCACCTTTGCTCACACGTTACACATTAGTCTCAATGGTAACGGATACACAAATAAAAAGAGGAGAGGCTTGTTAATGCAATCATGCAAAACCTCCCGAGCCAACTCCGCGAATGCATCAAAAGTCCTATGATAACATTGCTGTTTCTTCCAAGGTAACACTGGAAATGTATATATAAACATTTTAAAAGTATTGGACTTTGTGTGAAGGCATGAGGAAAAAGCAAACATTTATCCTGTATCTTGTTACAGAGAAAGTCACTCTGAAAGTCATTCTGAAATACGATCTAAAGAAACACGGTTAATGCTTTTGGATACAAACAGCTTATTGTTGATAACAGTTGGATCATGCTCTTTTTGTGTGTGCTCCATATCCACTTCCACAATAGAAATATTGTATTTGAGTTTGTTAAGTGGCTTGTTGGGGCTTGCAGATCTGGTTTCTAACGCTGCTACAGGAGAGCAGTCATCCGGCTTCTCATCCGAAATAAATGGTGACCGAGAACAGTATTGGCTCCGAGGCAATGAATATCTTTATATAGAAGTGCTTTGATAACTAGCTGTCGAAATGAATTCAGAACAAGTCCTCCGTTTTGCTTTGCCAGGAATTTATTCATTGTAAGCTGAGCCTCCCAAGCAGAAGTGGGGCTCTTGAATGTTTTCCAAAACTACCTCTCTAGCCCCCCACCCACCTACCTCTGTCTCTTTCTTTCTCTCCCTCTTTCTTTCTCTCTCCCTCTTTCTTTCTCTGTCTCTCGTTCTCTCTGTCTTTTTCTCTGTCTTTCTTTCTCTCTCCTGTCCCTCTTTCTCTCTGTCTCTCTCTCTCCCCCTCCCTCCCTCTCTCTCTCCCCCTCCCCTCTTCCTTCCTGGCGGTTGCTGTGTGCCGTGTTTACATGGTGTGTATTGTTGTGCTGGGACAGAAAGATGGTTTACTCTGGCACTGGCCCCCTTCAGCTCAGCTGGCGACCGCGTCGTCACCCTGCCCCTGTGGGAAGCCCAGAGGGGGTTGCCCCGGCAACGGAACACTACGACAGCACAACAGTGTCAATCAATGGGCGTACCGCGCGCGGGGTGGCGGGGAGCAGCGTGGGCCTGGAGGGACGTGTCGACAGGGAGGGTCTCCGGTTTCTCTATTAGCGCTCGGCGGCTCCCGGGCTGCAGCTGCATCGTGAGGTGCCTGGATGCTCTTGCTCTTTAGGACAGAACACCTCTTGTTTCATGTGGACACACTAGAGAGCTATGGACATACTGTGTGTGCATGTATCTGTATTCATTCATCTGTATTGCAGCCACACACATATTTGAAGATCTTTCGCATATAATTACCCTCTGGGGAATGTTTGTGGGTTATGGCGTCAACGTCACCAGTATGGTGATGAAATGTGTTTTGCTGTTGCTATGCTAAGTGTACCGCTGCCACCCCACAACTCATACAAAGCCAGTAGGATCAACCCGGTCCTCTCACGCTCCCTTTTTCCACAGTGATGTCTGGTTTAGGCTCTATTAGACTGACCCGTGGTGGTGCTCCTCTCCAGACTGACCCGTGGTGGTGCTCCTCTCCAGACTGACCCGTGGTGGTGCTCCTCTCCAGACTGACCCGTGGTGGTGCTCCTCTCCAGACTGACCCGACCCGTGGTGGTGCTCCTCTCCCGGTATTTATGGGACGGTAACAGGTTTGCCCATCAAACTGACTTTTATCCAAAGCACTTTACAAGCTTGTGCCTCACACACCGACCATGCGAGGTGCCAACCTGCTCATCGGGAGCAATTAGGGATTATGTAAGTGTCTTGCTCAAGGATACTTTGACACGCTGCCTGGGAGGAGCGTGAATCGAACTGGGAACCTTCCGATTACCAGACAACCGCTCTACCTCCTGAGCCACTGTCGCCCCCGGTTAATGCGTCCTCAGTCCGCATTAACGTCGATCAAAAGTCTGAGCCTTTTGCATGGCAGGCTTACACTCCTACATAACGCTTGACTCTTTTTTGTATCCACTTTTTTTTCTCCTTTTTCTATTTTTTCTCCCATCCCAATTCCACTGTGCCAATTCTCCCCTCCCCTGTCTTAAACGTTGCTCGCATATGCCCCCCACTGGCCGGTTGTAGGGAGGATAGAAGCCTTGCATCACGTGTCCCCTCCGATACACGAGGAGGCAGCCTGTCACATCTTTTCACCTGCCAGCGCGGACTCTCATTGGCGAGGTGTAACGTGTGGGAGGCTCACTACCCCCGCCATTTCCTGTCTCTGCTGTGCAAGCGCCCCAATTGACCTGTGGGAGTCGCTGTCCACAACGTCCAGATTACCACCCGCTAACTTTGCCAATTGAGTTAGTATGACGGCCGGCCCAAGCCGGAGGCAACGCGGACGGCCGGAGTCGAACCCGGTGTCTCTTGCGTTGGTGACGAGCGCAATGTCCGCTGCGCCACCCAGCCGCCATCGCGAGGGCATTTCATTGGCTTATATGTTTACATGTTTGTTCCCCGTGACCTCTAACCATTAAACTCTTACCCCGATCCACATTCAACTGTGGTCCTCACAAGGCCATACAAACACACACACACACGCACCATGTCTTACTTCAGCATGTGCTTCAGTGTTATATTATGGGCCGTTTCACCGACTCCTCTGTGCAGGTTGACTTTTAAAGCTGTAAAGGATTTGCAGCGGGGCACACATTCCGAGCACCCATGGTTTTAAACCAGGAATGCGCCCTGGCCAGATTGTTGCGCTTATCGATGGTGCTGTCAGTCTGATGGGGTTTTCTTTTCGTTCTGTTTGCTATCACCGTTCCCTTAGAAACATCATTTGTCTGTCTATGTGGGCCTGGCCAGCCACAGCGAGGTTAGCGTAGCCATGACGATGACTTTGAAAACAAAAGCTGGAATTCTAAAGCTGATTTTTCTGGTGGCACTTTGTGACCTCTTCTATCCCCTCGAGCGCTCTGCCCATCCCATAATAAATTAAAAGAGGCCCAGCCCGTACAGCAAACGGTAAGACCGGAGGCTTGTGACGAACGTGTTTTCCTGTATCTCTCGTTGATTAAACCTCAGTGTCCAGCTAGTGAGTAGAGTAGACCAGAACCCTACAATGTGTTAGCAGCCGCTCTGGCTAACAGCGGGAGCTTGTGAAGATGAGTGGTAGGCTTAGGCCTATTGTTTCTCTCTGGGACAGTTAAGTGAACATCTGTTTCCTCTCACGGCCTCCCCTCTCTCTCCTTCCTGCTCCCTTCGTCTCCTCTCATCCCTCACAGAGCCAAAATGACTTAATAACGAGCCATAATGAGTGATCCTCTGCCAACTGAGAGCACCAGCACCGAACAGTTGTTATTTTTGATTATACAAATGTCATATATACGATATTCATATACATTTTCATATACATAAAACAAACTTTTATTACCACAAAACAAACCAGTTTTTGTCATCCAGTGTTTTGTCTCAAAAGGTCAACTATATAGAGGAATATAGCTTGTCGCCATTGCTATGTTTTGTTTACTTCTGGTGGTGGGCCTACTCATTTGTTTACATCACAGATTGGGGGGGGGGGGCTGCCTATTAAAGCCCACCGCTTACTTCCACACAAACACAGGCCAGGAGGCTGGTGGGCTGCGAAAAAGAAGCTTGGCAGCCAATATGACCTGCTTTATCTGTATCTGTCTACGCTGACTTTGTAATCATACAAGTCATCCACTGAACCTCCTGAGTCTACCTCATGCCGTTAAATAATACTAATAATAATACACTTTATTTGTATAGCACCTTTCATACAATAATTGCAGCTCAAAGTGCTTCACAACAGTAAAAAGGCATACAATGAGCTAGGGGTGTAAAGGTACACATATCCGTACCGAACCGAACCGTTTCAGTGTGTACCGTACCGAACGGCTGTGTAGTGTACCGAACGAATACAATGGTATGTTATCCTCTAACAACCGCCCACCGGGGGCTGTTTATTTCACATTCTAATATAATTATTATTATTTTTGAATTTTTTTACAAGTCGATTATTAATTTCAATACAGAATATTCGTTGACAGCCCTACAAGTACAATTAATTACTGCACACTACATCACCCCTGAGTGGAACATGGAAAGCCAAACTTTCCCCCACTGTACCGAAAACCGTACCGAACCTTGACTTCAAAACCGAGGTACGTACCGTACCGTGGTTTTTGTGTACCGTTACACCCCTACAATGTGCATAAAACTGGCAGATCAAGAGCGATGCATAAAGTGCAGACATAGGATTAGGCATAAAATAAGCACAAAATAGACAAAGTCAGGAAATTGGCATACACACATAAAATAGACATGTCAATCCAGTATTTTACGGTTGATAAGAAAAGTAAAAAAAATAACAAAGTGCTTCAGCACAGCAGTATTTTAGATGAATAAAAGATATGACAATAGACTTCAGCTTCTAGGGTTTTCAAATCGCTGAGGAGTGCCATCCTTCAAAGGGCATGACACAAAATAAGCTGAATATAACCTCACCAAGTGCTACTAGACATTCTGTGTTCAGTGTTAGCAAACTGGGCACTCTTGTGGCTAACATGGGACTACATCTTGGTACGCAAGTGTTATTACATTAAAACCGGGGTACCACAAGTCCCTTATTATCCACTTTTCCGTACGGGCAGGTACGGCATGTTTCACATCATAACAAACCTGGGAATCTCTCCTCTCTTTAAAATTGTGTGCTGTAGATAAGAGTAGAAACCTGGCCATTCTACAGTAGCCTAACCCAGTACAGTATTCAGGGGAGTTTAAAGGGTTAATACAGGCATACACTTTTCAGCTGTAATTGGTGGGAAAAGAACTTACACCGGTCTGTCTGAAACGGCATGGGTGATTGGACGCTTCTCAGAGCTCTGTGTATATGCAGCAGTGTTTATTGACCATGCTATTGAGTGATGTCAAGCCAGATGAAAGCTTGGGCCCTAAACAATGAGACAGCTCCTTGCTGTGTGATTCCCATCCGCTCACACTCCCTTTAGCCAACAGGCCTAGCACAGGATATTACATCATCTCTATGCATGTGAGTGTGAGGGTGTGTGTACACAAACACATTGCAAATCATTCGGTTTACAAAATGACCTATTGGTCAAGTTAGCAGCCTCTTTTGTCATTTCTTTTTATCTATAAAGCCCCTGAAAAGTCCACCTTACATCGCAGTGATGCTGGACTGGAGCCATGGACCCGATCTAACTCGCTCAAATGACTGGCTTCTTTAAAGTCCCCCGAGCACGGTTTGAATTGAAAAAGGCAGCCTTTTTTTTAAGTTCTTGGTATGAGCTTCCAACACACACTACAAAACTCTACGCGCGTATGGACAATTTAAAACCATGATCACAAAGCTCCCTGCTTCAATGTGTAACTGTTTTTCTTCTTTTTTTTTTACTTACATATTTCTCTTTATTTTCATCTGTGTTTTGTCCTATTTATTCAATGTGTAACTGTTTTTAACATATCTATCTTTATTTTCATCTGTGTTTTGACCTCAATGCAACCTCAATGATTCCTCGAGTTTAAATAAAGGTTTGAATTGTTCTAATGTTCTTCAATGGGGGGGGGGGGGGGTCTAAAAAGAAAAACTCTGACATACACTACTGTGCTACACACTGCTGCATACACTACTAGTGCTACACACTGCTGCATACACTACTAGTGCTACACACTGCTGCATACACTACTAGTGCTACACACTGCTCCATACACTACTGTGCTACACACTGCTGCATACACTACTAGTGCTACACACTGCTCCCTACACTACTGTGCTACACACTGCTGCATACACTACTAGTGCTACACACTGCTGCATACACTACTAGTGCTACACACTGCTGCATACACTACTAGTGCTACACACTGCTGCATACACTAGTGCTACACACTGCTCCCTACACTACTAGTGCTACACACTGCTCCATACACTACTAGTGCTACACACTGCTCCCTACACTACTGTGCTACACACTGCTGCATACACTACTGTGCTACACACTGCTGCATACACTACTAGTGCTACACACTGCTGCATACACTACTAGTGCTACACACTGCTGCATACACTACTAGTGCTACACACTGCTCCATACACTACTGTGCTACACACTGCTGCATACACTACTAGTGCTACACACTGCTCCCTACACTACTGTGCTACACACTGCTGCATACACTACTAGTGCTACACACTGCTGCATACACTACTAGTGCTACACACTGCTGCATACACTACTAGTGCTACACACTGCTCCATACACTACTAGTGCTACACACTGCTCCCTACACTACTAGTGCTACACACTGCTCCATACACTACTAGTGCTACACACTGCTCCCTACACTACTGTGCTACACACTGCTGCATACACTACTAGTGCTACACACTGCTGCATACACTACTAGTGCTACACACACTGCTGCATACACTACTAGTGCTACACACTGCTCCCTACACTACTGTGCTACACACTGCTGCATACACTACTAGTGCTACACACTGCTGCATACACTACTAGTGCTACACACTGCTCCATACACTACTGTGCTACACACTGCTCCATACACTACTGTGCTACACACTGCTGCATACACTACATTTACATTTACATTTAGTCATTTAGCTGACGCTTTTATCCAAAGCGACTTACAAGTTCTGTACGACAAGCCATCAGGAAGGGCACAACTCTATCAGCTGAGCAACAATGTTCATCAAAGTGTTGAGTGCTACAGTGTAGGTTAGTTTATTAGGACAAGTGCCTGACAGTACGGTTAGTTAGGGTTAGATTTTTTTTTTTTTTTTTTTTTTTTTTTTTTAATTCAGATAATGGTTGAAGAAGTGCGTCTTTAGTCGACGGCGAAAGATTGGACGTGATTCGGCTGTCCTAACTGGGGTGGGTAGTTCATTCCACCATTGTGGGGCAAGGACTGAGAATAGGCGACTTCTCTTTGATGACCCTCCCGGAGCTTGGATAGGAGTAGGTCTGAGGCGGCCAGAAGATGCAGAGCGTAGGGGTCTTGAGGGTGTGTAGTTAGAGACCATTGACCGGAGGTAGGCGGGAGCGGTTCCCTTTGCCGCACGGTATGCTAGGTCGAGGGCCTTGAAGCGGATTCGTGCAGCAATGGGGAGCCAGTGCAGGTCCCTAAGAAGTGGGGTGACATGGGCCGACTTCGGTAGGTTTGAGATCAGGCGGGCCGCTGCGTTCTGAATGAGTTGAAGAGGCTTAGTGGCAGTGGCCGGGAGGCCAGCGAGCAGTGCATTGCAGTAGTCGAGGCGGGAGATGACTGTTGATTGGACGAGGAGTTGGGTGGCTTCTTTTGTCAGGAAGGGGCGTATCCTTCTGACGTTGCTCAGGAGGAATCGGCAGGTTCTGGTCGTCGCTGCGATGTGAGCAGAGAAGTTCAACTGGTCGTCGAGGACAACACCAAGGTTCTTGGCGGTCGGGGACGCAGTCACAGCTGCATTCTCGACTGTGATTGAAAGGTCGGTTAGGGGGGAGGATTTGGCCGGCAGGTGGAGCAATTCTGTTTTGCTTAGGTTCAGTTTGAGGTGGTTGGACGTCATCCAGGCTGAGATGTCGGACAGACAGGCCGAGATCCGCACAGAGACGTGGATATCTGAGGGAGGGAAGGAGAGGAAGAGTTGAGTATCGTCGGCATAACAATGGTAGGAGAAGCCATGAGACGTGATAATGTTACCCAGTGATTTAGTGTAGAGGGAGAAGAGAAGGGGTCCTAAAACCGAGCCCTGGGGGACACCCGTCCGCAGGGGGCGGGTGGCCGACAGGGTCCCTCTCCATGACACTTGGTAGGAGCGGTCATTGAGGTATGATGACAGCCATGTCAGCGCAGAGCCAGCCACTCCCATTCCTGCGAGGGCCGCAAGGAGGATCTGGTGGTTGACTGTGTCGAAGGCTGCAGATAGATCTAGGAGAATCAGGACAGAGGAGAGGCCTTTCGCTTTTGCTAAGTGAAGTGCCTCTGTGACCGCAATGAGGGCTGTCTCTGTGGAGTGACCAGTCCTGAAGCCTGACTGATTAGGGTCTAGGAGGTCATTCTGTAAGAGATAAGTAGTAAGTTGGTTGGATACAGCACGTTCAAGTGTTTTAGAAAGGAAGGAGAGAAGAGAGACAGGACGGTAGTTGCCTATGACAGTAGGGTTCAGGGTTGGTTTTTTTATGAGCGGCGTGACTCTGGCTTGTTTTAGGGAGGTGGGGACCACCCCCGAGTTGAGTGAGGAGTTGATGGTTGCAGTTAGGAATGGGAGGATGTCTGGTGCTATGGTCTGGAGGAGTGGGGAGGGTAGCTGGTCCAGCTGGCAAGTAGTCGGACGGTTTGACGTTACCAGTGTCAGGGTCTCTGCTTCTGTAATGGGAGAGAAAGATGACAGAGTGAAGGATGAGGTTCTCGATTCAGCATTTGGAATGGGTGGGGGTTGGGAGAAGGAGCTGCGGATGTTCTCCACTTTTTCCTCAAAGAAGATCGCAAAGTCTTCGGCAGAGAAAGATGAGGGAGGGGGGGGTGGGGGGGGAGTGAGGAGGGAGGACATGGTAGCATGCAGTTTGCGAAGATTCTTGGCAGAGGCCTCGATCCTATGGTGGAAGAAAGAAGCTTTGGCATTAGTGATGGTTTTGGAGAATGTTAACAAGAGGTTGTGATATGTGTCGATGTCAGCAGTGAGGCGTGACTTTCTATACTTCCTTTCAGCTGCTCTCAGGACCTGTCTTTGTTCTCTCACTGGATCTGTCAGCCATGGACTGGGTGGGGAACGGCGGGCAGGTTTCTCAACGAGGGGACAGAGCTTGTCGAAGGAGGTTGCCAGGGCTGAAAGGAGGGTGGAGGTTGCCATCTCTGTGGAGAGAGCAGAGAAGGTGTCACTCAAAGGTAGAGCGGATAGTATGTCAGAGGAGAGGGTGGAGGGGGATAGGGAGGGCAGGTTGCGTCTGAGTGAGACTGTTTGAGTTGGGGTGAAGACCTTTCGGTTAAGCATGAGAGTTAGTGAGAAGGATATGAAGGAATGGTCAGATACATGTAGGGGAGTTACCGTGGTGTTAATGATGCTGGAGTTACGGGAAAATATGAGATCCAAGGAGTTGCCTGCTTTGTGGGTGGGAGGCATGGCAGTGGGAGTCAGGTCAAACGATTGTAGGAGGGAGACTACTATGACTGACTGAGATGAGTCAGGCAGGTTGAAGTCGCCCAGTAGAAGGAGAGGGGTACCATCTTCCGGTAAGGAGCTAAGAAGCATGTCCAGCTCATCTGTGAAGTGATCGAGCGGACCTGGAGGGCGGTAGAGTGTAACAATGGTGAGATTGAAAGGATTAGAGACAGATACTGCATGATATTCGAGAGAGGAGAGTGACAGTTCTGGGAGTGGTGTTACGTTTGTAGCCCATGAAGGAGATGTCATGAGGGCAGTGCCTCCACCCCGTCTGGAAGGTCGAGGTGTGTGAGTGAAGTTATAGTTTGTAGATAATGCTGCAGGTGTTGATGAGTTATTGGGGGTTATCCAGGTCTCAGTTAGAGCCAGGAGCTGCAGACTACTAGTGCTACACACTGCTCCCTACACTACTAGTGCTACACACTGCTGCATACACTACTAGTGCTACACACTGCTCCCTACACTACTAGTGCTACACACTGCTCCCTACACTACTAGTGCTACACACTGCTCCATACACTACTAGTGCTACACACTGCTCCCTACACTACTAGTGCTACACACTGCTCCCTACACTACTAGTGCTACACACTGCTGCATACACTACTAGTGCTACACACTGCTCCCTACACTACTAGTGCTACACACTGCTCCCTACACTACTAGTGCTACACACTGCTGCATACACTACTAGTGCTACACACTGCTGCATACACTACTAGTGCTACACACTGCTGCATACACTACTAGTGCTACACACTGCTCCCTACACTACTAGTGCTACACACTGCTCCCTACACTACTAGTGCTACGCACTGCTGCATACACTACTAGTGCTACACACTGCTCCCTACACTACTAGTGCTACACACTGCTGCATACACTACTAGTGCTACACACTGCTGCATACACTACTAGTGCTACACACTGCTGCATACACTACTAGTGCTACACACTGCTCCCTACACTACTAGTGCTACACACTGCTGCATACACTACTAGTGCTACACACTGCTGCATACACTACTAGTGCTACACACTGCTGCATACACTACTAGTGCTACACACTGCTGCATACACTACTAGTGCTACACACTGCTCCCTACACTACTAGTGCTACACACTGCTGCATACACTACTAGTGCTACACACTGCTGCATACACTACTAGTGCTACACGCTGCTCCCTACACTACTAGTGCTACACACTGCTCCATACACTACTAGTGCTACACACTGCTCCCTACACTACTAGTGCTACACACTGCTCCCTACACTACTAGTGCTACACACTGCTCCCTACACTACTAGTGCTACACACTGCTGCATACACTACTAGTGCTACACACTGCTCCCTACACTACTAGTGCTACACACTGCTCCCTACACTACTAGTGCTACACACTGCTGCATACACTACTAGTGCTACACACTGCTCCATACACTACTAGTGCTACACACTGCTGCATACACTACTAGTGCTACACACTGCTGCATACACTACTAGTGCTACACACTGCTCCCTACACTACTAGTGCTACACACTGCTCCCTACACGACTAGTGCTACACACTGCTGCATACACTACTAGTGCTACACACTGCTGCATACACTACTAGTGCTACACACTGCTCCCTACACTACTAGTGCTACACACTGCTGCATACACTACTAGTGCTACACACTGCTGCATACACTACTAGTGCTACACACTGCTGCATACACTACTAGTGCTACACACTGCTCCCTACACTACTAGTGCTACACACTGCTCCATACACTACTAGTGCTACACACTGCTGCATACACTACTAGTGCTACACACTGCACATACACTACTAGTGCTACACACTGCTCCCTACACTACTAGTGCTACACACTGCTCCCTACACTACTAGTGCTACACACTGCTCCCTACACTACTAGTGCTACACACTGCTCCCTACACTACTAGTGCTACACACTGCTGCATACACTACTAGTGCTACACACTGCTGCATACACTACTAGTGCTACACACTGCTGCATACACTACTAGTGCTACACACTGCTCCATACACTACTAGTGCTACACACTGCTCCCTACACTACTAGTGCTACACACTGCTGCATACACTACTAGTGCTACACACTGCTGCATACACTACTAGTGCTACACACTGCTCCATACACTACTAGTGCTACACACTGCTGCATACACGACTAGTGCTACACACTGCTGCATACACTACTAGTGCTACACACTGCTGCATACACTACTAGTGCTACACACTGCTCCCTACACTACTAGTGCTACACACTGCTGCATACACTACTAGTGCTACACACTGCTGCATACACTACTAGTGCTACACACTGCACATACACTACTAGTGCTACACACTGCTCCCTACACTACTAGTGCTACACACTGCTCCCTACACTACTAGTGCTACACACTGCTCCCTACACTACTAGTGCTACACACTGCTGCATACACTACTAGTGCTACACACTGCTGCATACACTACTAGTGCTACACACTGCTGCATTCACTACTAGTGCTACACACTGCTGCATACACTACTAGTGCTACACACTGCTGCATACACTACTAGTGCTACACACTGCTGCATACACTACTAGTGCTACACACTGCTCCATACACTACTAGTGCTACACACTGCTGCATACACTACTAGTGCTACACACTGCTCCCTACACTACTAGTGCTACACACTGCTGCATACACTACTAGTGCTACACACTGCTGCATACACTACTAGTGCTACACACTGCTCCCTACACTACTAGTGCTACACACTGCTGCATACACTACTAGTGCTACACACTGCTGCATACACTACTAGTGCTACACACTGCTCCCTACACTACTAGTGCTACACACTGCTCCCTACACTACTAGTGCTACACACTGCTGCATACGCTACTAGTGCTACACACTGCTGCATACACTACTAGTGCTACACACTGCTCCATACACTACTAGTGCTACACACTGCTGCATACACGACTAGTGCTACACACTGCTCCCTACACTACTGTGCTACACACTGCTGCATACACTACTGTGCTACACACTGCTCCATACACTACTGTGCTACACACTGCTCCCTACACTACTGTGCTACACACTGCTCCATACACTACTAGTGCTACACACTGCTCCATACACTACTGTGCTACACACTGCTGCATACACTACTAGTGCTACACACTGCTCCCTACACTACTAGTGCTACACACTGCTCCCTACACTACTAGTGCTACACACTGCTCCCTACACTACTAGTGCTACACACTGCTGCATACACTACTAGTGCTACACACTGCTGCATACACTACTAGTGCTACACACTGCTCCCTACACTGCTAGTGCTACACACTGCTCCCTACACTACTAGTGCTACACACTGCTCCCTACACTACTAGTGCTACACACTGCTCCCTACACTACTAGTGCTACACACTGCTCCCTACACTACTAGTGCTACACACTGCTCCCTACACTACTAGTGCTACACACTGCTCCATACACTACTAGTGCTACACACTGCTCCCTACACTACTAGTGCTACACACTGCTGCATACACTACTAGTGCTACACACTGCTGCATACACTACTAGTGCTACACACTGCTGCATACACTACTAGTGCTACACACTGCTGCATACACTACTAGTGCTACACACTGCTGCATACACTACTAGTGCTACACACTGCTGCATACACTACTAGTGCTACACACTGCTGCATACACTACTAGTGCTACACACTGCTGCATACACTACTAGTGCTACACACTGCTGCATACACTACTAGTGCTACACACTGCTCCCTACACTACTAGTGCTACACACTGCTGCATACACTACTAGTGCTACACACTGCTGCATACACTACTAGTGCTACACACTGCTCCCTACACTACTAGTGCTACACACTGCTGCATACACTACTAGTGCTACACACTGCTCCATACACTACTAGTGCTACACACTGCTCCCTACACTACTAGTGCTACACACTGCTCCCTACACTACTAGTGCTACACACTGCTGCATACACTACTAGTGCTACACACTGCTGCATACACTACTAGTGCTACACACTGCTGCATACACTACTAGTACTACACACTGCTCCCTACACTACTAGTGCTACACACTGCTGCATACACTACTAGTGCTACACACTGCTCCCTACACTACTAGTGCTACACACTGCTGCATACACTACTAGTGCTACACACTGCTGCATACACTACTAGTGCTACACACTGCTGCATACACTACTAGTGCTACACACTGCTCCATACACTACTAGTGCTACACACTGCTGCATACACTACTAGTGCTACACACTGCTCCCTACACTACTAGTGCTACACACTGCTGCATACACTACTAGTGCTACACACTGCTCCCTACACTACTAGTGCTACACACTGCTGCATACACTACTAGTGCTACACACTGCTGCATACCCTACTAGTGCTACACACTGCTCCCTACACTACTAGTGCTACACACTGCTCCCTACACTACTAGTGCTACACACTGCTGCATACACTACTAGTGCTACACACTGCTCCATACACTACTAGTGCTACACACTGCTGCATACACTACTAGTGCTACACACTGCTCCCTACACTACTAGTGCTACACACTGCTGCATACACTACTAGTGCTACACACTGCTGCATACACTACTAGTGCTACACACTGCTGCATACACTACTAGTGCTACACACTGCTGCATACACTACTAGTGCTACACACTGCTGCATACACTACTAGTGCTACACACTGCTGCATACACTACTAGTGCTACACACTGCTGCATACACTACTAGTGCTACACACTGCTGCATACACTACTAGTGCTACACACTGCTGCATACACTACTAGTGCTACACACTGCTCCCTACACTACTAGTGCTACACACTGCTGCATACACTACTAGTGCTACACACTGCTGCATACACTACTAGTGCTACACACTGCTCCCTACACTACTAGTGCTACACACTGCTGCATACACTACTAGTGCTACACACTGCTCCATACACTACTAGTGCTACACACTGCTCCCTACACTACTAGTGCTACACACTGCTCCCTACACTACTAGTGCTACACACTGCTGCATACACTACTAGTGCTACACACTGCTCCCTACACTACTAGTGCTACACACTGCTCCCTACACTACTAGTGCTACACACTGCTCCCTACACTACTAGTGCTACACACTGCTCCCTACACTACTAGTGCTACACACTGCTCCTTACACTACTAGTGCTACACACTGCTGCATACACTACTAGTGCTACACACTGCTGCATACACTACTAGTGCTACACACTGCTCCATACACTACTAGTGCTACACACTGCTGCATACACTACTAGTGCTACACACTGCTCCATACACTACTAGTGCTACACACTGCTGCATACACTACTAGTGCTACACACTGCTCCATACACTACTAGTGCTACACACTGCTGCATACACTACTAGTGCTACACACTGCTGCATACACTACTAGTGCTACACACTGCTGCATACACTACTAGTGCTACACACTGCTCCCTACACTACTAGTGCTACACACTGCTGCATACACTACTAGTGCTACACACTGCTCCCTACACTACTAGTGCTACACACTGCTGCATACACTACTAGTGCTACACACTGCTGCATACACTACTAGTGCTACACACTGCTGCATACACTACTAGTGCTACACACTGCTGCATACACTACTAGTGCTACACACTGCTCCCTACACTACTAGTGCTACACACTGCTGCATACACTACTAGTGCTACACACTGCTGCATACACTACTAGTGCTACACACTGCTCCCTACACTACTAGTGCTACACACTGCTGCATACACTACTAGTGCTACACACTGCTCCCTACACTACTAGTGCTACACACTGCTCCCTACACTACTAGTGCTACACACTGCTCCCTACACTACTAGTGCTACACACTGCTGCATACACTACTAGTGCTACACACTGCTCCCTACACTACTAGTGCTACACACTGCTGCATACACTACTAGTGCTACACACTGCTGCATACACTACTAGTGCTACACACTGCTGCATACACTACTAGTGCTACACACTGCTCCCTACACTACTAGTGCTACACACTGCTGCATACACTACTAGTGCTACACACTGCTGCATACACTACTAGTGCTACACACTGCTCCCTACACTACTGTGCTACACACTGCTCCATACACTACTAGTGCTACACACTGCTGCATAAATTATGTGTTCCAGGCTACAGCCAGTCAGCGGCCTTGCATTTGTCCTGGTCCCTTACGAGTGAACAGATCTGCTCTCGTGCCACAGTGGTATGGTGTGTTGCTCATGATGAAGATGAAACAGGACTTCGAATAAGTCCAATCCAAGTGCTCCTGTCTGTCTTCATCAGGGACATGACAGCGTTAGTGCTCTGTTCTGCATGTTTTGCATGTTTTGCATGTTTTTCCATTGTTTTATTAAGGGGGAAACCCTTGCGAACACTGGGGGAGAACATGGAAAATCCACACAGAAAGGCCCACCTGGATGCCTGACAACCCGGCAACCTGATCCCCAAGCGGGAATCAAACCCAGGACCTTCTTGCTGTGAGGCGACAGTGTTAACCACTACACCACCGTGCCGTGGTGTGTCCTTATGTCACTTTTACATCTGCCTGTGGGACAGGAGAGACGTGCTCACTGTGACCTCTGTCACCAGAGCAGAGGCTTAAATCGATTATAATTATTTCCTGCGAGTTCAACTTGATTAGCTCCTTCTTTGGAACGGGCAACAAAACAAACAGTGCATCCTCTGAGGAGGAGAACAAGGGGGTGTTCACCACCAAGGAGGCAATTTCCCCTGCAGCCGCACTGCACGCTGATATCAGCCTGTATTGCACAATTCCTCAACACACTTCGGTAATTAAGGCAAAAACTCACAAACACATGGCTCAGTCTCTAGGCGTCAGTTAAGGTCAGACCAGCTGGCCTACTGTTTAACACAAGGACGTTAAAGTTACACCAGGCTGATTTGGAAACAGAGATGGCTAACTTTTTTCAGTGTGGGGCGACAGTGGCTCAGGAGGTAGAGCGGTCGACTGGTAATCAGAAGGTTCCCGGTTCAATTCCTCCTCCCAGCAGTGTCGAAGTGTCCTTGAGCAAGACACTTAACCCCCTAACTGCTCCCGATGAGCAGATTTCCACCTTGCATGGTCGCCTCCGCAGTCGGTGTGTGAATGTCTGAGTGAAGGGATGAATGTGAGGCAAGTTGTAAAGCGCTATATAAATTCAGTCTATGAATGCAGTCCATTCAGGTAGTAACTTACGCAATTTAGGCGACATACTTAATGCAAACGCCAATGCTTACAACCGTCCATAAAAACATTGTCATGTTAACACTTGTATTGTTGTAGTAGCCTACACAAACCAAGTGAACCAGAGAAACAGTGGGTTATACTCCTGTTACTTCCTAGTCCCCAAGAAGGACACAGTAAATATAAGACGGATCCTGAATCTGCATGTCCTCAACACTTTCATCCAGCGTCCAGAATGCCGTCCATTCCCCTGCTCTTGAACCAGGAGATTGGTTTGCATCAGTAGACCTGAAGGAGGAGTATTTCCATGTTAGTGGGGCAGCTTAGCTGAAGAATTGTGCACTTTGTGATAAAAGCGTCAAACTTGGTACATTATGTAGCTTAATATATTTAGAATAAATCTGGATATTGGGCCACTGCAAATTTGGCAGGCAATAAAAGAAAGACAGAGGAGAATGTTACCTTTCCAGAAATATTAATAGTGTTATTCTAGTCCAAATAGAACCAGAGATATGCCATTTTACATATTGAATGTCACCAATGCATGTTGAAAAAAAGTCAATTCTCAGTCAATTTTGAGACATTCAATATGTAAAATGGCATATCTCTGGTTCTATTTGGACTAGAACAATAGCATTGGTATCACTGGAAAGGTAACATTCTTTCCTCTGTATTCCCATAATGGCTGTAATACATAATGGCAAATGTAGGGGTGCTACAGCCCCCCTAAAAGTGATCTAATAACGTTGATGCCTGCCATGGCCACTAGGGGCCGAATTTGCAGTGGCCCAATATCCAGATTTCTTCTAAAGATATGAAGCTACATGTGTACCAAATTAGGTGCTTTTATCACAAAACGCACAATTCTGTTGAAAATTGGAACTAAGCTATGTTGCATACTGTACTGTATATCCCAGAGATCCCCGCTTTCTGCCTCTGCCTCATCAGCAACAGGAGATGGAGGATCTTGGCCTCTCTTCTTCTCTTCCTCCTCCTTCCTTCCCTTAACCTTTCTAGGCATCTCTTCCTCCAAATCAATTCTCTGACTCATGAATGTCCATGAAATCTCCACGTTTCCTTCTCTGGAGTTTTATCGGATTTCGGAATGTTTTCCTCTGGAATTTCGCAAAAAACACGCCTCACCCCATTCTGCGGCTAACTGGAAGTCCTCTGCATCACTTTTCAAGCCCATGCACATGCAGCAAAGGTTTCCCACAGACTCCTAGAGGCACCAGCAGCTTTGAACTGACTTAAAAAATGATAATAACAAATGTTTTCCCAGCCTTCGATTGGCAGGTGGTTCTGCACACTGTGTGCACCTTTTGACGAGGAAAGCCAAAAACATCAGCTCGGCAACCAATCAGATGTTTTTGGCCTGCCAAGTGGTGTTCCCAGGGGTTGCTAAGACCACCACCGCATTCTGCTTAAAGCTTCCCAGATGATTCTGTGTAACGTACCCATACATTGTTATGGACGGTGTACTTAGGTAGAACATAGTTCCAACATGAACCTGCACACAACAAGGTCTGGGTGACAATGTTCCAGGACTTGCCCACTCTCCCCCCCTGCTCTGCCCTGGACATTGAACAATCTGCCTCTTTCTCTCTGCCTCTCCTGCCAGACCACGGACTGCCCCTTCCACACACACACACACACACACACACACACACACACACACACACACACACACACACACACACACACACACACACACACACACACACACACACACACACACACACACACACACACACACACACACACACACACACACAGAGAGAGAGAGACACACACACCCCTGCCTCTCTCTTGCCCCCTCCTGCCAGGCCTTGGATTACCTCTTGTTTTGTTCTCCCCCACCTCTGCCATGGACATAGATTCCCTCGCTCTTTCTGTCTCTCTGTGTTCTCTCTGTTCTCAGTCTGTTCTCTCTCTGTGTCTCACCTGTTCCATGTCTAGTTTAGTGTTTCCATGTTCCTCTGTCCATGCATTATGTTCCCCGGTCTAGTTTCGTTTTTTTCCCTATGTATCATGTTTTCTCTTTGTAGCAGGGTGGATTATCCCTGCTTCGTGGGAACGGTTGCTGGCAGTCACGAGGTAGCTGGACACAGTAGAACTCTGTCTGACTGCACCCTCATTTTTGGGCCTGGGGCATCGACTGGAGGCTGGTAGTGTGAGTGGATGGGGCCCGGGATTTACCAACCTGGTCTGGTACTCTGGTCTTCCTCCCCTGCAGCAGGGCGGTCAGCAGTACTCCCCAACACGCTCCCACTCCCCCCTCCTTAAACCCTCCTTAAACCCTCCCACACCTCGTGACTGAATTGTAATCAAATACTCTGAGTTCCCCCCGCAAGCAGTACCCTCCCTCAATGACCCTAGAAACCTTACAATGAAGAGGGAATGGTGGAATAGGAAAGGGTTAATTATATTAACATTACCCACACCAAAAGGATTGTCAACCGGCCCATGGATAGACACACACACCAAATCTCCCATCCGATTCTTTAATGTTATGTACTGGTCAGTTACAATGATCTACTACTAGTGGCCAATTGGACGGAAGTCCCACTATAGTACCGTTGGTAACTCCATACCTCATAAACACGTATATTATGCACCCACCTCTGGGTTAATATCAGGGATAATATACTTCACTGTGTTTGACTCATCACCCACGTCTGGGTCTTCACCCTGTATAATACCTCAAAAGGCTTTAATTATACGGCCGGAATAATACCTCTCTAGGCTTTATTTATAATACACCAGGTCTGTAACTTCCCCACAGGGAAAGGGTTAATTGGATGGGAAAATATTATTAAACACACATGTTATCACGCTCAAAGGAAAGGAACGAAAACAAAAGTGTGGGCCCACTAATACCTTGCAAAAAGCCCTATTCTAATGCCGGCATATATAGTTCGGGGTTCCCCTTATACACTGTAATAGCAACGCTGACTTCGCCTGCAGGCCGCACCACACTGTGTAACGTGCAATAGATCCTGGGCACCGAAGCCCTAATGTTACTCTACCAAAATGGCGGCCGCGCCGCTCCACCACCGTCCTGGTGGCAAGATGGCGTCGAACACTCTCGTCGCAGGTGCTAGCAAGCGGGGCTGGAGCAGGGGCAGTGATGGGTTGAGAGTGCGTGCTGTGTGCTGGCGACCTCTGCTGGACGGGACGACTCCCGTGCTGGCTGCTCCCAGCCGGTGCAGAGCTGATGCAGAACGCCGGTGAAGACAGCTGCTGACGGCCAGAGCAGACTGTTTGTAGGTCCACGCACGTATCTTGGCTCGCACTCTATACCGGCACAGTAACTACTATAACCCGATTACTGAGGACTCAGATATGGTATTAGCCGCACGCTACTTATACCGCACACAGTAACTACTATAACCCGATAGTGTTAGTACCTTGTTCTGTACCGTTTGCTCACACACTATCGCTGGTACTTCTAGGACATCGCGTCCACTAGCAAGTACTTCCTATCACCCGTCACTATTCCACGGGGCCCTCCAGCTTCACTTCTTCAACGGGGCTATTCCAAAGCACACGCCCGTTGTGGCTGCGACCGTTCACGGTCAAGTCCAAAGCCGAAGAGAACGTCTCTCTCCTTCCGCTCCCATATATCTCCTTCCATCTCTCCCCGACACTCTCTGCCTGCTACTGCCCCCTGCTGGTCCCGCCTACTAGTCACATAGGGGAAAGGACTGCAGAACAGAATCCAGTAATGCCGTTTATAATCCATATTCCAGCGATAGAAAAAGGAGGCGCTTGTGTCATTGTTCGTACGAGTATCAATGAAACTAATTAGAATGTCTTGGTGCAGAGAGGGGAGATAAAAAGGCAAGTCAGCAGTTCTGAATAATATACAATATTTTCAGGCTGCTACATCTTGGTTTTGAGTATTTTTTGCTTTTCTGTTCAGTCTTAGACTTTGTATTATTATGTTCCTCGTGGTTCAATGCATTGTGTTCTGTGTCCCATACTTGTAGTTCCCTGTCTGGTTTCCTGTAGTACTTTGTAGTCTGTTTCCCGTTCCATGGTGTCTCTTGTATGCAATCATCCCAGGTGTGTCTCCTTTGTCATTCGCCCTCTGTGTATTTCAGTCCCTTTTCTGTTCAGTCCTTGTGATGTCATTGTTTATTATCGTTAGATGTCGAACTAAAGGCCCAGTCCACACGATCACGGGTATTTTTGACACCGGGGTATTTTTGACACACGTCATATACATGTAGTACAATGCCATAGCAGTAGGTGGCAATGTAGTTCAAACATGAAGGCAATTGCAACCAATCAGAAGGGTTTAGAGTATTTTTTTGTATTTTTTTTAACCTTTATTTTACCAGGTAGTCACTTGAGATCAAAGATCTCTTTTTCGAGCAAGACCTGGAAAAAAAACTTAACTGAAGCCTGAACAATAACATCCCTCCTTGCTCACAGCCAAATTAGCTACAGCTAAGCAACAAATAATTTAAGTGCAATAAACAAAAAATTATACATTCACTGTGTGTTCTGCCTCATTTGTTGATGAAACAAAACCAACATCAACACAATTTACCACCAAGAGCGGAGTTTAGTCTCACAAAAAGATCGCAGATTTTGTTAGCTTACGTGCTAACGTAATAATAATGTTAACACTAGTAGAATTAATGGATGAAAACGTTATTTAACAGATTGCAGAATGGGTACAATACAATATGGCTCAATACAAACAATTGTTAAGGGGATGCAGACTGTTATAGTTTGGACTGGGTTCCTTATAACAATAACTTGACAACACATGAGCTTAGTTTAGCCACAGCTTCAGGTTTACTCAGCGTCAGGTCAGGAATGCGTCAACAGACATCGTCGATCACAACACTCTTCAACACAGACGATACGTTTCGAACAAAAGTTTGTTACAATCTTTTTCATATAACGCTACTTGGGACAGCTCTGCTGTAAACATGGGAAATAATCCCGGTTACTATGCCCACACGCAACCAATGCAACCGGGATGCGCGCAAAACTTCACCCTGGACTCCGGTTTTAAATTATCAAGGTTGCAGTGGTCCAAAACCCCTGTTGCGTGTGGCCGAGCAGTGCAACCGCGCACATTAAGGTTCGGTTACATAACACCCGCGTTCGTGTGGGCAGGGCCTAAAGTCTGTTTCTCGTGAACTTTGTATTTTTCCTAGTCTCTTTGTGAATATTGTATTTCCTAGCCTCCTCATGTTTGTTCCTTTTTTTAGCTCACTTTTTTCACACTTTCAACCTTATCTTCAGTTCCTGTTATTTTTGTATCGTGTGTCACCCTGTTGGGGTTCAACTCTGCTGCCTCCTACCACCTACCACCACCTTCCCATTGTAACAATATGACACAACCTGTGTAGAAGCAGAAACCGACTTGGTGGATTTGTATTGCTAGAATATTAGAATTCATATTGTTTAGACTAGTGTCTTATTTATGTTTAAACACTAGGGGGCACACCACCTCCATTATAGCCCCACCTCTATAAGTAACCTAGCATTACTGTAATTTCATGCACCTGTTATGGAGATTCATTTTTCCTACCTGTTTCACCGTTTGGAACTGACAAATAGAGCAATTGACAACTGTTCTGATTTACCCATTCATTTACTATCATTCATTTTTGGACAATAAAACCTTGCAAACTGTACCAGCCGCAACATGGACTTTCTTCCATATTTACATCACAAACTTTGTTACTGAGTAGAGAACTAAATACGGGTGCATCGTGACCCCTGTCAGCACATTCGGGGAATGACAGTCGGCCACTACAACCTGTTTTGAAACCAGCGGACAAATTGGTTAATGTGATGTTGGACAATCAGAGCTTCGTGGGTCCTGCAAACAACAGGTAACTAGGCTGAAAATGGCCGGTCAAGAGATTTCTTCTCAGCCTGGCCGAGCCACGGCATTAGCTGCAGCTTTGATTGATTGAAAACGTTATTAACAGATTGCAGAATGGGTACAATACAGTACAGCTCAATACACACAATTGTTAAGGGGATGCAGACCAGAGAAAGACTTTCGTCTTGTTTACATCAGGGTCCCCCATTTTCAATTCATAGTGACATTTATGACATACACAACATACAGATATACAGATATATATCATGAAATGTATGACATACATAACATACAGATATACAGTACTGTTACATTTGTGACATACAAGATATGCAAATATACAGTACTGTTAACCTCTTAAGCCCGGAGCCCTATTTTCTGAAAATCCGTCTCAAATACATACCAAAGTAAATGGAATATTGCTCCACTTCTACAAGGTCCATTTGCATGTTCTTGGTATCTAGGGACATCTATGGACCTCAGTGAATGTATTCCCAGTGTCAGAAATATTCACTCATTTCTGAACGAATTCTTATGAAATTTGGACATGTACTACAAAATACTTCAGGCTATGGACCTAGGGTGTCTTGGTTGATTGATTGACATTTTTATTAACAGATTGCAGAATGGGTACAATACAGTACAGCTCAATACACACAATTGTTAAGGGGATGCAGACCAGAGAAATACTTTCGTCTTGTTTACATAAGGGTCCCCCATTTTCAATTCATCATAACGGGATATTTAGTCAACATAGTCAACATAAAATAACATAAAAAAAAACAAGCTTAATCTTGTTTGGTCTTAAATCAGGGATATTTGTTAAAGTTAGAGGTTCTATGTAGGATTGTTAGTAACTGTCTAACTGCATATATAACTGTTTCCACTATAGGGCGCTCTAGGCGGAGCCTAGAGATGTCTTCTCCCCCACCTACCTCTCACAGAGAGGAGGACTCATGTGCTGCTGCTCATACCATGTGAATGAATAAACCACGCCAAAGGCTAAAGATAGAAACCATGCCTCTTGACCACATTATTGTCGCCCCATAGCCAGATTCTGTCAACAGGTTATTGTTACGATTCGGCATGAAGAAGAACCCAATATGCGGTTAGACAGTATAAAGGAGACGGTGGTTGCTCTTCTCAACGGTGTTCTTTAATATAGAACTCAAGGCAGGAGCAAGGCAGGAATATAAACAATACAAAACAAAAAGCACAGCGGCGCTGGCGCTAACTACAAACACGGACTGTGATACGAAAACAAAGATGACAAAAACAGTATACAATATCACTTACTGACTCTAAGTACAACAGCAGGGCAAGGCAGACGACAGCAAGGTACAAACGAACGGGTAACACGGAGGTATGACGCCACAACAGGAAGTGGGAACAGGACAACCTAATATACTCAACCTAATTAACAATGATTACCAATGATCAACAGCTGGGGGAAGACACACTAGAACTGATACAATACAAAATACAATACAACCATCAAAGAACACACACAGGCTAAATACCAAAACACAGAATAAGAATACTAACACAGAACAAACCTAAACAGACAACACTTGTAATAAGGACACTATTTGCCACATTAGGACGTTATAGATTTGAACCAACATGTTCAGGGCTGAGTGCATTGTCTGCAGGTGGCCGCTGCATGGTGGTATGACACAGCTGTCAACTCTCTGCCTGGGACATTCTCTCTCCCAGGCATGAGTTGATCTTGGAGCATTACAGGTTATGGGCCCAGATCACGCCGGGGCGAAATAATAAGGGTAGCAAGTTTAGCTAAAGTATAGGCTAGGTTAGCACCGGGAGTACCGCGTGACTAGATGCTAGGCCAACAGGAGCTAAAGCTACGCCCACCATCAAAGAGCAACATGGAATCCAACACGATGATTCTGCGAGTCAAGAGAAAGCGGGGCACCGACCCCACCAACGGGCTGCTGGAGCGCAAGCGGACCCGCCCGGAGAGCAGCACGCAGAGCCCCGGGGAGGCGGCACCGGGGGAGATGGAGCCTGCTGAGCCCAACGGAGGCGAGGGGGAGAACCCCGTCTTAGAACTCGTGGCGACGGGAAGGAGCAAATGGCCCTCATTTAATGGAAAGGCAGAGGACTACGAGCTCTGGGAAAAGCGCATGTTATGCTGCATGCATGGTGCGGGACTGAAGGCGCCAATCTTGACAGCCCCCACGGGACCACTGACGGCGAAAGAGCAAGCCCTGGACGACCAGCGTAATGCAGACGCGTACTGTGAGTTAGCGCCACTGCTCGACAACACAAGCTTGGGGCTGATATTCCGCGACACTAAAGACAAAGGCAGAGAAAGCCTGGGGATGTTGAGAGAGCATTACATCGGGCGAGGAAGACCCCGAGTCGTGGCCCTCTACATAGCACTAACAGCCCTGAAGAAGGGGCACACCGAGACTGTGACCGAATACGTCAACAGAGCGGAGCAGATCACGACGCCATTGAGGAGTGCAGGAGAAGCACCAAGCGATGGGCTAATGATGGCGATGGTGATGAGGGGACTACCGGAGCTGTACAAACCGTTCACACTCCTGGTAACACACGGTTCAGCGGACATGACGCTGGGACAGTTCAAGGTCAAGTTAAGAAACTTCAAGGCCTCAGAAGATACCCACCCAGCCGCCGCAGAGGCGGGAGAGAGGGTGCTGAAGGCCCGAGCGACGCCAAGGGAGAGGACCAGGACCACGGCGGAACTGGCGTGTTGGCGATGCAGAGAGAAAGGCCATCGGAGAGGTAACTGCACAAGAACTGTCTGGTGTGGCTTCTGCAGATCATCGAGGCACACAGACAGAGCGTGCATGAAGAAACGCGACCAGGGCGCGCGATACGCGCATGGACAAGAATGGCGGCAATGGTCGGCGTGAGACGAATCGAGGCGGCGCCCGGAGAGTAGTGGGACGAGAGGGCTTCATCCCCAGGGCGCAGACAGCGTACGTCACCAGGCCAACGCAGCTGCAGCAGGCCCAAAGGAAGGGACTGATCGTGGACACAGGTGCGTTGTCCCACGTCATCAACGACAGGAGTCGGTTCAAGAACTTTGACAACACTTTCCGCGCGGAGAGACGCAGCATGGAGCTGGCAGATGGGAAGCGCACCTACGGGTTGGCAAAAGAGAGAGGAGACGCACAGGTATGCCTCACGGACAGCGGGGGGCGCCGGCGTACAGTGACGTTAAAGAACGCTCTCTACGTACCATCGTTCCCACAAGGACTATTCTCTGTAATAGCTGCTACTGCGAACGGTGCCAGAGTGTCCTTCATTGAAGGTAAAAATTTTCTTGTAGAGCCCAACGGTACGTGATTTAACATAGAGGTGTACCAGAGAATGTATTACCTGTAAACAGAGTGTAATGACAACGACAAGCGTAATGATGACAATGATATGTGTAAAGTGACTGTCAGTCGCAATATTCAGACATGGCATGAGATTATGGGTCATTGTAGTTACGAGGATTTACTGAAACTGCAAGCAGTGACAGAAGGCATGCACATTGAAGTTGAAAAGCGTAGACCTGACAAAGAATGTGTAGTGTGCATGAAGGGGAAGTTTGCTCAATCGAGAAACAGAAATCCCACAGAAAAAGTAAAGGTACCACTTGCGCTAGTTAACACAGATCTTGCCGGTCCAGTAAGAAACGAGTCCATAGGAGGCTTTAGATATGTACAGTCTTTTACAGATGTGTGCACAGGGGCAGTGTTTGTTTACTTTCTCAAAGCAAAGAGTGACACACTCCAGGCCACGGAAAAATTCCTGGCAGACATAGCCCCTTATGGTAACGTAAGATGCTTGAGGTCCGACAACGGAACCGAGTTTACAAACAGAGAGTTCCAATCACTGTTGAGGAGGAACAAGATAAGACACGAGACGTCATGTCCATATTCCCCACACCAGAACGGAGTGGCGGAGAGGGAATGGCGCACTCTTTTCGAAATGGCTAGGTGTAAGCTAGTAGACAGTAACTTACCTAAGAGTCTATGGCACTATGCGGTGCAAGAAGCCGCTTACACCAGAAACAGGTGCTTTAATAAGCACACGAGCACCACCCCGTATACAGCACTGACAGGAAAGAAGTGTAATCTAGCTAGAATGCACAAATTTGGATCAGTGTGTTATGCGTACCTGCAGGACAGAGGAAAGCTCGAGTCCAGATGTGAAAAAGGACTCTTTGTAGGGCACGACAAGGGAAGCCCAGCTTTCCTGGTTTATTATCCCGGTAAAGGGGGAGTGCAGAAACACAGGCTGGTCAAGTTTGTCACAAAGACAACATGTGAGAGCGAGACGCAGACAGAGGAGCCAGAGCTGGACTCCAGAGTAAGGTGTGAAGAAACAGAGACACCTCAGCCCAGTGTACTTAGCACGGTCGTGCAGACAGACAGTCAGCCACCCCCGGAGGGCGATGACGAGGAGCACCCGAGGGTGACGTCAAGTGCCCCAAGCAGTGGGAGGTATCCCTCAAGGGAACACAAACCCCCAAAGTACCTGACAGACTATGCCCGGAGAGGAAGTGACGAGGAGGACAGTTCACTTACCACCATTGATTACTGCTACAGGGTAGTCAGTGGGGTACCACATACCTTTAAAGAGACCATAGTGAGCTGGCTAGCATGCTACCTTCCTGGCCTGAGCTGGCTAGCATGCTACCTTCCTGGCCTGAGCTGGCTAGCATGCTACCTTCCTGGCCTGAGCTGGCTAACCTGCTACCTTCCTGCCCTGAGCTGGCTAGCCTTGCTGTTGTTACTGAGGACCCCCCCACTGTTGTTGTTACTGAGGACCCCCCTACTGCTGTTGTTACTGAGGACCCCCCCCCCCCCCCCCCACTGCTGTTACTGAGGACCCCCCACTGCTGGTTCTGTTCATGAGGACCCCCCTGCTCCTGGCCCTGTTGCAGTGCGGCCCCCTGTTCCTACTGTTCCTGAGGGGAGCCCCACTCCTGCCCCTGAGGACCCCCCCAAGGACATTGATTCCCCTGCACAATACTGCACAATTGCACAGCTCTGTTACGTATTATATTCCACTGTATTTTTATTCTACTTTAATTGTCTGTTAATGTTGAAGCGTACTTGGCAATAAATACTTTTCTTATTCCAATTATGTTTAGCTGTGTTCTCTCTGTTCTCTGTCTGTTCTCTCTCTCTCTCTCTCTCTCTCTCTCTCTCTCTCTCTCTCTCTCTCTCTCTCTCTCTCTCTCTCTCTCTCTCGTGTTCCATGTCTATGTATCATGTTTTCTCTTAGTTTTGAGTATTTTTTGTTTCTCAAATCTTTGTTCAGTCTTGGACTTTATGTTCCTCTTGGTTCAATGCACAGTGTTCTGTGTCTTGTGCCATAGTTGTAGTTCCCTGTCTGGTTTTCTGTAGTACTTTGTAGTCCGTTTCCCCTCCCAGGTGTCTTTTGTATGCAGTCATCCCAGGTGTGTCTCGTTTGTCATTCGCCCTCTGTGTATTTCAGTCCCTGTTTTCTGTTCAGTCATTGTTTATTATCGTTAGATGTCGAAGTAAGTCTGTTTCTTGTGAACTTTATTTTTCCTAGTCTCTTTGTGAGTCTTAATTTCCTAGCCTCCTCATGTTTGTTCCTGTTTTTTAGTTAGCTATTTCTGGTTCGTCAGCAAGGATGTCAACCGTATCTTCAGTTCCTGTTATTTGTGTATCCTGTGTCATCCTGTTGGGGTCCAACTCTGCTGCTGCCTCTACCTCCCTTCTTGCTGCAATTTGGGTCCTACCAACTCACCATTTCAACACTCTGGACTGGACTGTCTTGAGTAACCGGCTCATGATTTCTGGAAAGAGACATGTGTTTTTTGGCACTATGAGCATGCTATTCAGCTCCAGTGTATTGGGGGGTGTGTGTGTGTGTGTGTGTGTGTGTGTGTGTGTGTGTGTGTGTGTGTGTGTGTGTGTGTGTGTGTGTGTGTGTGTGTGTGTGTGTGTGTGTGTGTGTGTGTGTGTGTGTGTGTGTGTGTGTGTGTGTGTGTGTGTGTGTGTGTGTGTGTGTGTGTGTGTGTGTGTGTGTGTGTGTGTGTGTGTGTGTGTGTGTGTGTGTGTGTGTGTGTGTGTGTGTGTGTGTGTGTGTGTGTGTGTGTGTGTGTGTGTGTGTGTGTGTGTGTGTGTGTGTGTGTGTGTGTGTGTGTGTGTGTGTTCAGGACCAATTTTGAGAATGCATGCTACAAAATCAGGACATTTTGGGACCAAATGAAGACATGTTCGATGTCCTGATTTAGTTTAATGAACTGTTGTACAATAGTTAGTTGGGGAGCATGTCTATGTTCCCCGGGCCATATGTTCCCCGGGTTCTATGTTCCCCGCTTTGATTGATTGATAGATTGAAAATTTTAGACCACCAGCCCTGATTCCAAACTCTAACCTTAACCAGTTCGAACAAGGGCCTAAGCTTAACCGTTCGAAACAAGGCGGACATTAATAATTAATAAAATAATAAAAATTATAAAATGTTCAATCTATTAATCAATCAAAGCGGGGAACATAGAACCCGGGGAACATAGGACCCGGGGAACATAGGGATGATCCCGTTAGTTGCAGAATTAATGTACAGTATGTGTATATAATAACCCCATATTTCACATAAACGTGTGTCAGTGTTTTAGTCGACGCCACCAGTAAAGACCAGAGCGTATCAAGACCAAGGGCTAGATCCATAAAGAATGGATTGCACAGTGCTAATTGCACCCTTACTTACAATTCATTATGAATTGAAAATGGGGGACCCTGATGTGAACAAGACAAAAGTCTTTCTCTGGTCTGCATCCCCTTAACAATTGTGTGTATTGAGCCGTACTGTATTGTACCCATTCTGCAATCTGTTAATAAAATGTTCATTCAATCAATCATGAACATTTAAAAAAAACCTTCTTACTGTCTTCTATCATGCAATCTTCCACTAAATAATCTTTCTTGCCTATATTACTACCTAGTATACTAATATGTCTCGACTACAATGCACTCAACACTGCAGCACCTACGTTTCAACACTGTTTGATGAACATTGTTACTCAGCTGAAAGAGTTGTACCCTTCCTGCTGACTTGTCGTACAGAACTTGTAAGTCACTTTGGATAAAAGCGTCAGCTAAATGACAAAATGTAAATATTTAATAGCTTCACTTGACACTTACCTTTCCTTGTGTTTTCTTTCGACGTGGCAATGAAAGTTCAACGCGGTCCCAGCCGTCTCGGTGAGGGTTATTTAGCAGAACTTCCTAATTTTTCAGAACTTGTTCTGCTAAGACACTAACCGATTTATGTAGGCAAATCTTATTATCGAAGATTTGGATGACATCTCATTCAAACTTCTCTTAAGTCACAACACTCTAACATGCACCAATAATTCCCCCTTCCCCCTCCTCCCACACTGTGCAACATCCTACTACCCCTCAAGTGCAATAAACACAGTTAACTACTCACCCACTACTTGTTATTTTGTATAAGTATTGTTATATTGTATTGTAACATTGTTTTATTGTATAGTATTTTATGTTTGTTGTATAGTATTTTATGTTTCTCATATAGTATTTTATGTTTCTGTATAGTATTTTATGTTTCTCTTTTATTACTTATTACTGCAAAGTTTGCGTCCCAAATCTCGTTGTATGCAAATATAATGATAATAAAGTACAATCTAATCTATCTACTAGTGTGTGTGTGCATGTGCATGCGTGTGTGTGTGTGTGGTAAATTGGGCACACGTGTAGAGTAAGTGACAAGTCTCGTAATGTCCGTCTGTCTGCACCTACATGTTTATGTCCCTCGCATGATTGTAATTATGTGGAAATAAATAAATCATTTGAATGTGTCTAAATGTTTTATGAAGCAAAGAGACATCTCTGGCACGTATCCGCGGCAGCGCCCTCCCTATAATCCAACCCAATCTTCAGAGCCAGACCAGGTCACCCGTATTTAACCAGACTGCTGGCATGACTTGTTTTATTCATGTCTCTCTCTCTCTTTTCCTCTCATTAAAGCTAGTCTGGATGCTGCCTCTCAGCCGTCCGAGGTGGAGCTCACTGTAGAGTCGACTCGCCGCGCTGCCAGAGGCAACGGAGTCTGGGCTCAAAATACAATTGTCAAAGGTGAGAACGGGCTGCTCACATTTTCCTTCAAAATGGGCCGAGATTAAACACGCCTGCCCTGCACGTGTCCCCTCACACACACACACACACACACAGACATACACAATACACACACACACACATACACACACGCACACGCACACACACACTATCTAGGCCAGTGGTCACCAACCCGTCGATCTTGATCGACTGGTCGATCTTTGAGACCTTCCCTGTAGATCTTTCCCTGAAAAAAAAATAAAAAATTTATCTTTCCCTGAGAGTCCACATTACAGTTCTACTTTTGTTTTGATGTGAAAAGTGATGCTGCATAATATTACTGCACTTAGCACTGACTGAGAAAGTACATATTACAGTTCTACTTTGACAAACATATTACAATTAGCATTTTCTAATGTTAATAATATGAGAGTCCACATTACAGTTCTACTTTTGTTTTGATGTGAAAAGTGATGCTGCATAAGAGGACTGCACTTAGCACTGACTGAGAAAGTACATATTACAGTTCTACTTTATAAAATGCTAATTGTAAATATGTTTGGCAATGTTAATTAATAGTAGAAGGTCCACATTACAGTTCTACTTTTGTTTTGATGTGAAAAGTGATGCTGCATAAGATGACTGCACTTAGCACTGACTGAGAAAGTACACATTACAGTTCTACTTTATAAAATGCTAATTGTAAATATGTTTGTCAATGTTAATAATATGTGAAAGTCCACATTACAGTTCTACTTTTGTTTTGATGTGAAAAGTGATGCTGCATAAGAGGACTGCACTTAGCACTGACTGAGAAAGTACATATTACAGTTCTACTTTATAAAATGCTAATTGTAAATATGTTTGGCAATGTTAATTAATAGGAGAAGGTCCACATTACAGTCCTACTTTTGTTTTGATGTGAAAAGTGATGCTGCATAAGATGACTGCACTTAGCACTGACTGAGAAAGTACACATTACAGTTCTACTTTATAAAATGCTAATTGTAAATATGTTTGTCAATGTTAATAATATGAGAAAGTACATATTACAGTTCTACTTTGACGTTTTAATGTTGGACCAAAGCATTGCATGTAATTAGAATAGAGGCAAATAAAAGTCATTTAGTTTAAAGTACAATCTTGGCTGTCTTTTTCTCTCAACGCTTCAATAGGTAGATCTTGCCTTCACCAAAAAAAAAAGTGATCTTGGGCTTAAAAAGGTTGGTGACCACTGATCTAGGCCAATGTTTTGATGCCGGTCCCTGGGATGTTGCTGAGTGATCTGTTGGCTGTTCTGTATCGTATGGCTCCGCTCGGCGTCACTACTGCACTGTACCTCGCTCGTGCACGCGCACTGAATAAAAAATTCCACAATGCACCTTTACATCCCAACATCCGTCTGGCCACACCCCCATCAGCTTACCTACATAAGCAGGGGTGGGGCCACACACTCGCCTCCTTCTTCGCTTTCACCACAAGGAAGTGCCTTCGGTAGATCCCCACTTGACGAGGTTGCTAGTTGAAGAAAGTTGGAAAACAAGAGATACGTTGACATCATATCTTTATTTTCTCTCTCACAATTTTTCTAGAAAATACGGCGATATTGTCTTCGTTACTGGAGTGTCTGGAAGATGATGATCATTCTACACCTCCACCGTTTTTTTCGTATTAGGAGTTCACGCCGCTGACATGCCTCCCAACTACAATCCTCCTTGCTGCGGCTGGATGGGGTAAGACCCTCCAGCAACACAGCTGGACTGTAGGACGCACCGACTGTTGTGAGAAGCGGTGGGTTCCAGGTTTGGTGAGTAATGTTTGCTTGCGAGCACTACTTGTCTGTTAGTGCTATGGGGGCTAGCTGACAATGTTTACGAAAACCGGCCCCAGATTAGGGTCCTTCTGTGTGTTGACATCTCTTTTTCTCTTCTCTCTTAAAAGGTGAGGAGGGTTTCAGAACGGCGGCCTGTCTGAAGTGTGGCTTGTTATATCGTTTGTGTACAAGTTCAGGTGGTAGCTGCTTAGCAGATAGCTGCTTAGCTTGCGTGCTAGTTGTGGCCTAATGTGTTAGCCAGTCAGCTGTTAGCTGCGCAGCTGTTAGCTGCGGTATTAGCTCGCTGTGTTTACCAGGCTAGTACACGTTAGCTTGCTGCTATCAGCCGAACGGCTGTTAGCTTAATGCTACACTGTTGAATGTTTTCTGTGACTATAACATGCCTTAAACACTCTGACTATGACGTCACCTTTGACAGAGGATGTTAGTCGAACCTACCCGGAGCCGGCCGGCGAGGACTGCGTCAACAAGGAGAACCGTAGCAGCGGGATGGAGCAGCGACGCTGCCCGTGTCGTCAAACACAGGATGCTGTGTTTACTATCAGTGCCCTGTTAGAGACTGCAGTTTGCTTGATCTGCGCTTCTTTTCTCAGCCTGTAATGACAATGAACAGTGTGTTCACATATTAACAGGTTTACCTGTTCAACTGGCCGTATTACGGTTCCCTGGGGACTTCCTCACCCTCCTCTCAGACATGTTGTTTACAATATATTGTGTCACTGTGTGGTGGGATACGATGTAACCCTTGGCTTGATTGCTGGGGTTGTGCTAAAACTGCTTGAGGAACTGTATTTTCCTAAAAGAAAAGATTGTTTGGTCACTTTTCGTGTGTGCGATACTAATCGAGAATTGTGTATTCTCTCATTATGAAAAACGGCGTTCCTCTGTAGAGTGTATTGCCATTTTTTGTGGTGGTAAAGGGTTGTGTGTATCTTGTGATCTACAACTGGGTTGGGTTGGCCACAGAAGCACATGTGTAAGTCTGGTACCGGGGCTCTTAAGGGGGCCCTCTCTATTCTGTGTTTTTTCCTTAGTAAAAATCAGATAGCAGGTTAGCACATGAGCTGTGTGAAGCTGTTAGACGCTTCATGTAGCTGACTATGACTGTGTCATACTCTTTTTTGTCGTTACATCGTATCATGGGTGTGGGGTCGTAAAGGGGTGAACTGGTAATCCTTTCCTCCCCTTCTTTGATGGGCAGGGGTTAAGACCTCCTGTCCTTCACGGTTCCTGTCACGTTGCTGTTCGGCACGTTACAGGGTAAGGGGGGGGGGGGGGGGAGTTTCCTGGTCCCACGCCCTGGAATATTGGGCGTGTGCACCGCAGAAATCCCCCCGCCACAGAGTACGTCACTGTGCGCGTCTCTGTTGGTAAGACTTCCGTGAGCTGTTCAGGTCCATATGATGGATCTGTTTCAGGGAGGGGTCAGGGCTCCTCCTCACGAAGCTCCTACTCGGGCCTTCTGTGAGTTAGGACTCTCCTTCCATGTGAGGGAGCCTCCTCAGAGTGCAGAGCCTCCTCCTCAGATTGTCATGGTGAGTAGAACTCCAAAAAGGAGTCCTGCTCTATTGTGTGTGTATTCGATTCAATTCGATTATTGAGTGTGTATGGGTTCAGTGCCTCCTCTTCGGAGTGCCCTAAAACCAAAATTTTACATGGCTCAATGTTGCAATATATTCTTTTCAATCTATACAGCTCGCGTGGGAAGTCTCTCTGGGGATTTACGCCTCCTCCCTATGGGAGGGTGGTGGGATGTAAAAATGTAAAAAAAAATTACCCTCAGCCTGCGTCACGAGGGATTCATGTCAGTCTGTGTTCTTTCTTTTTTGAATAAAAAGAGGAAGGTACATGAAGCACGACGGCTCTGTGTCGTTCTCCCAGGCGACTTGGAGGAACAATGTTTGGTGTCTTGCTAGACTATCCATTGATGTGTTTGGGTCTCGACGCATACATAGTGCTGGCTTGGTGTGTTTCTGTTACAGGATCACACAGGGGCTAAACAGCGTTTTTATAGGGCAACTGGGATGGGGTTTTGTCTCTTCCGAGCGCCAGTTTACTAGGTTGTCTCGATGAATTCTCGTTCATATCTGGGGGATGTTAACGGAATAGATCTGAACATAGGTAGAGGGGTCTCACGCCCTTGGGGTGGGCCACTGAGCACGGTCTAAATGAGGGCCGTCTGGGTGGCACCCTCTTTTCATGTTTTAGATCGACACGCATACCTACCCCCTCTCCTGGAGTGGGCATGTCGGCGTGGTTAGGACACGGGACTGGTCTGGTCACGCTGGTCCAGGTCAGTTAACCCGTTGTCCGCCGGGGATGCAGATCTGCTGTTCTGGTACCCCGAGGGACTTGTGCTTTTTTCGGGGGGAAAAATGCCAGGTCGGTCCGGGTGTCACAGGGTTAGGCGCTATGGAGACCCTTGTTGGGTACATATTGTACTCTGCACTGTCAAAATGGCTTACGGCCATGCCAACCTGTACACGCCCGATCTCGTCCGATCTCGGCCGCTACGCAGGTTTGGTCCTGGTTAGTACTTGGTTGGGAGACCTTGGGGCTGGTTCTCCATTCTTTTCGCTCCTCTCTCACGCGTGGCGAAGAGGGGGCTGTTGGGGTGGTCTTGGACCTCCTCTGGCAACCCTGTGCTTCCCGTGCCGCCGGTCCCGGTCCGAAGTAATGTTTCGTCGACCCGTAGGCCTGGAATAATCCTTTTTTGAAAACTGAAACACTTGTACTTGTATAGCCAGTTATGCCCGCAGGTGTGTTTTGGAGTTTTTTCTTGAGGGGTTATAGGAACAACCACCGCATAGGGTAACGACAAGGTGGTTGATTCCCTGGTGTGTTGGAGCAGTGTCAACTCCCGGGTTACCCGGTTGAGTGTGCCCCTGCACGTTCATGACGTCTGCCAATCATGTCAGCCTTCTCTGCCTCAACCCCTCTGGGTGGGGGGTTTTTAATGGAGGCTTGATCATGCAACAACGCCAGCATACGCCCCTTCCGCCAGGGGGGCTGTTCTCAGCTAACTCCTTTGGCGCCTGTCTCGTCCGCAGTGCTCCAGGCTCAGGTTACAGCCTGTTGCCTGGTTTCCCCGGTGCGCTGCCTGCTTCCGTTGGTTAACCTTTTTTGTGTGCTTACGGCCATGCTGACTGCCTGTTCTGCAGGGTCAGTGTACCAGGCGGTGTGCTATTGGGGGGAAAGGGCCCGCTCTTGGAGGGGCCTTATCCGAATACGCTGGCGATGTGGGGGGCGGTGTCAGTAAGTGACCGCCTGGTGGGGTCTTGATGCCTGGCGTCATTGACCTCTCCGGGCCCCCGTTTTCCAGGGGATCCAGTCCCTTCAGTGGGTCTGGGTCTTCCTTCGCGCTCCGCTGCTACGGCCTTGCCACAGGGTTGGGCTTGTTCTTGACCCTGTGATTCTGGGGGCAGTAATGAGGTTGTTCCTTCCGTTCGTTCCCGGGTGGCATGCGGGTTGTGCGTGTGTGTAGTCGTGGGGTCAGGCCACGGTCTGCTCACCCTGTGCGTTGATTTGCTTGAGTGCCTCTTCGCACAGTCAGATCCGTCGCCCTCCTGTGATCCTCCAATAGGGGGGGTGCCCTCCATTAGGGGGGGTCGGGGGGGCTCGGTCCTCCCTGATCTGATGGTTGTGGGGGGCCTCAGCGGGGTACATTTGTCGGCCGATGGCTCTCGCTCGGCCTCCCTTGTGCAGTAGTGACGCCGAGCGGAGCCATACGATACAGAACATTAGGTTATGGCTATAACCAAGTTCTGTGAGTATTGGTGACGCTCGGCATCAGACGCCACTGCGACCCTTGATCTCGCCTTGTGGTGAAAGCTTGGGAAGGAGGCGAGTGTGTGGCCCCACCCCTGCTTATGTAGGTAAGCTGATGGGGGTGTGGCCAGACGGATGTTGGGATGTAAAGGTGCATTGTGGATTTTTTTATTCAGTGCGCGTGCACGAGCGAGGTACAGTGCAGTAGTGACGCCGAGCGTCACCAATACTCACAGAACTTGGTTATAGCCATAACCTAACGTTATCTACCGTTGTATTAGTTTGAATGGAAGTTGGCCTGGAAGGTGATAACATTATTGCTCGCCGGTCCCTAAGACACAACAGTTTCACAGCCGGTTTCCGAGGACAAAATGCTCATCTAGGTGTGCTTACTCGTCTAACCCTCCTCACCCCCCACACACATGAATAAACACGGAGGGAGATGAGGCGGGGGGACTGTGTGTGGACTGTAAGGGAGTGTGGAGGAATTCTACAAGGCAGTGTAAAAGGCCAGCTTTGTTTATTAAGCGGTGGTCCAGAGATGATGATAATAATCGATTTTATTTATATTGCACTTTACATTTGCTATCTCAAAGTGCTACAGGTTTAACAGGCGCCCCCAAAAGTGGCCATTTTATTTTTCGTTTTTGAGGACTGCATACTTTTTTTGCAAACCAAAATACTATACTTTATACTTATAGCACATGCATGAGCCTGGTGTCGTTTGAAAGTTAACATTCTGAAGTTTCTGATACAATAAAGAAAATTCACTTTTAGTGCTAATGAATTATAGTAACATAGGTCTGAACTTGAGTTGAACTTGAACTTGTGTACTCACGTTTTTCTGTAGTAGTTGCAATATCCAAAAGTATATTTCCCCAAAAATTGGTATGGCTGAAAAGATTTCATAAAAATCCGTTCAGAAATGAGTGATATAGAGCGATTTTGGTCAAATATGAGGGGGAAAAAAGGTCTGCAGCCTTCCATTTTCTCATAGACTCCAATGCATCATTGGAAAGCCACACTCATTGTTTACAACCCTGTCCAATAATTTTTGAGATCGGCAAATGATTGACGGAGGTAGAGCTTCGGGAGTCGGGAGTGGTATTCGAAAAAATTTAAAGTCTGCTAAAGATTTTCTCACATATCGGCATGTAACTTGAGAACCGCTGAACGGATTGTGTCCCCTGAAATGGCAATCGGCAGGCAACAAATAGGGCTTTAATGGCTATATATATTGTATTAAAAAATATGCACACCCGAGCCGCTAGAGGTTGCCAAAGTGGCGTATCACGCCGGTGGGCAAATCGTCCTTAACACTTTGAATGCCAGCCACGACATAACACGTGTTAGCAGCCCGCCCGCTGAATGCCCACCACAATAATTAGAGGGCTTTTCAAGATGCTATAAAATGGAAATGAACCGATAAAAAAACAATCCGCTTCGACAATGTTGACTGGAAAATGAGTCATTGATAAGCGACGGGCAGATTAGACACATAATTTAAAACATAGATTAGGCGATATTAACGCTAACATTGAAGTGGATGCTGGGCATTCAAGCACTAAATCGTGCGCCCCCTGCTGGACACTGAAAGTGTTAAGAGGGCCCACATGTGGGCCATTGCATGTTAAGAGTAGACATTTAATACAACAGATAAAAAGAAGCACATCGGCAACATTTAATATAACAGATAAAATAAGCATAATGAGCAACATTTAATACAACAGATAAAAAAGAAGCATATCTGCAACATTTAATACAACAGATAAAAAAAAGCATATCGGCAACATTTAATACAACAGATAAAAAAGAAGCATATCTGCAACATTTAATACAACAGATAATAAAAAAGCATATCGGCAACATTTAATACAACAGATAAAAATAATATTGTGGTGTCCTCAGAATGTGAAGGAGAGTGTTCCCCAGACTGGGAGCAACCGAGCATGGTACGGAGATGGGTCGTTTCTCTCCTGCCCCTCCCCCTAATTACAACCAGAGATAATTAAATATATATATATATGTGTGTGTGGATGACATCAGGCCACGCCACATCATCGCTGGCCCGGCTTGTTGTTTTGTCTCGTGCCAGTGTGTTTAAACAGACCCAAGCGTTACTCCTCTCTGAAAAGCAGGAGTGAAGGCACGTGAGAGAGAGAGAGAGAGAGAGAGAGAGAGAGAGAGAGAGAGAGAGAGAGAGAGAGAGAGAGATGCGCAGGTCACAGTAAAATGCAATCCATATTCAAAATGTAGGTAAGCAGTAAAACAAAACTGACTGATGTTAATCTAACTGTCCTTGCATGTGGTGTACGGATGATAAGCAGCTCTCAATTTCTCATGTTCATGCTTTTAAATACAGCTACAGTATACTGTATACAGGGCCAGACGTAGCACAGTAGATGCCTATAGGCAAGCTTCACCCCTGGCAACACATTTTTCACTTATGTTAGATAAAAAGAAGAATTCAATGTCTGGGTGGTGCTCTATAGCCTATGTCGCCTATAGGAAGCTCTGCCCCTGACTGTGTCTGCTTTCTGTCCATGTCCACATAGTGTACTGCTCTCTGACCAAACTTGACAATCTGCAGAATCATTCAGCCAACTCAAAATAATGGCAAAGAATCTATTGATCTTTTTGTTAACCCTTGCACTACAGTGTGTGCAGACGGTCAGCCCGTCACTAGAGCTAAGCAACCTGGGAAAACTCAACCAATACATCCAAAAGCATGACCACTGCTCAACTCTTTGGCGCTCATCGTCCGTCACCAGCCAATCAGATTTCTGCGCGTCCTCGTTTCCCTACCAACACGACAACAGTTCCCTACATAAATGTTACCACCTGCTGTGACCAAATTGGCTGTGTTTTATTATTCTGGCAAGAATCACCAAGAAGATGATAACAACTGGTCAAAGTGTTCTATGACTACAGCAATAAACCTCCTTGATACAAACGTTGTAGCTCGATGACATCACAAACGAAGCATCACTCAACTTTATTTAGCCAGGCAAGTTAAAGGTGGGGAACCGTTTTGGTAATATTTGGTGAACTTCTCTTTACATCCCAACTGCTACCAATAAATCAAATGCTCTGAGTTTTGATCTTTGTGAATGTCTTACTGTAACCAGGCCTTGTAATCAGTCGTAGCCTAAATCTGAAGAACCAGGGTCGCATCGGAAGACTAACACCCCGTCATGTTTGTATGTCAAATCTGTCAAATGTATGTAAAATCTTCTATCAGAGGCAGGGAAACAGAATTTTTTAATCCAGCTTGAAGCTGCCTGTGCCTCTGTAGAAAATCTTTGTTGAGCCTGCATAGCACACAGCTATGGGCAGGCCCGCACTGGCCATCGGGAGCACCGGGAGTTTTCCCGGTGGCCTGGCCGCGTGAATATTAAAGGCAACCGACTTGTGTTCAGCTTTTCGTTCAGCGTTTCTCTGATTGGCCACACGGCCACGTGACCGCCCTAGCACACGCCCTTTTCCGCTGAGAGACGCGGCAGAAGCGCTGGTCGAACCAACGCGCTGGTCGAACCAGTTCAGACAGAGGTGTTTATTTATATTAATAAACATATCTACTAGAAACACTGGTGTTCTGTTGTGTGACTGTACTAAACTCTTCCACCACATGACCGACATTTGACATACAGTACACCTCCTATCTATGTTGGGATTATGTTTGGTCATGACAAAACAATAAAAATCGCTACTGTTAGTGCCACCACCCACTTCAATGACAGAGCTCTCATATTTGCGAATGCATAAACTATATCTTAAATTATGGCGATGTGTCTAATATGATGATCATTGATAAGCGACAGCCATATTAGACACATAGCCATAATTTAAGATATAGTTTATGCATTCGCAAAATATGAGAGCGCTGTCATTGAAGGGCTTCCTACAACGGTGCTGCTGCTGGAGCTGAAGTGATGTCCAGTGACGAGTGAATCTGGTAGTTGGTTGTTAAAAACGCGAAACATAATAGCGTTACGCTTTCTAGTTCAGCGCATTTCATAACTGTATGGGCTTTGTTTATACTTCAGAGGTGATGTACAGTGACGAGTGAATCTGGTAGTTGGTTGTTAAAAACGCGAAACATAATAACGTTACGCTTTCTAGTTCAGCGCATTTCATAACTGTATGGGCTTTGTTTATACACGAGTGAATCTGGTACGAGTGAATCTGGTAGTTGGTTGTTAAAAACGCGAAACATAATAACGTTACGCTTTCTAGTTCAGCGCATTTCATAGCGCTCCACTGCTACCGCAGCTGAACACAAGTTGGTTGGAACAGCGAACACAAGTTGGTTGGTACACAAGTTGGTTGCCCGCGCTGCCGCTCGCTTGCTCCTTGGATTTCATTTGGGACGTGGGACGACTGCCGCTTGCCTGCGCGTGGGGGCGGGGGGTCGCGGCCAATCAGAGAAAAGCCGAACACAAGTTGGTTGCCTTTAATATTCACGCGGCCTGGCCTGCACAGAAATGTTTTTTATAATAATAATGTTTCTTTATTATTTCGTTTTGCCCGCAGTCAGGCCACTATACTTAGAATCAGGCCAGGCCAGCGTTTCTAGTTGCGGCGGCGCGATAGTTAGATAACCTAGGTGGGGGAAAACCAGGAGATCACTGCAACAGAGAGTAACACAGTCTAAACTCACACAAGTTAGAGAACTATCTCTCTCTCTCTCTCTCTCTCTCTCTCGCTCACACACACACAAAGGGAGCCGCATGTGATTGGTGGAGACGGGACCATTACAAAAAAACTAAAAATCCATCGAAATCAGTGTTGTTGCTAATCATTGACATATAATAATCTGTAATAATCCCCCCCAGAAAAATCCACTTTACATTTGATATATTGAAAATATATATGTAATTGCTTTTATTTTTTTACAATAATTTGTGATGCCATCACAAACACTGGCATTTAAAGGGTACAAATAAAAAAATGCCTGCACCAGAATGCAGGAAATTAAGTCTTCTTTTTTTATATACGGTTTGGTAGCACTTTATAATAACACCCTGTTATAATACATTTATAAGGTATTTGTAGACAATGAACTAATCATGAACAAACCATTTATATACATTCATAAATGATTATTAAATCATTTATAAGTATATTTGTATAACATTTACAGATTAGTTCTACATTATCTATAACTCATTATCAACATTGTTTGTACTTGATTTGTTCATCATTAAATAATGTTGTTTAACACATTTGTAGATGCTTTGAAAAATGGATATGAAAAAACGACTATACTGTATCTCCATTTATTTTTCATGTTCAACAAATGATTTGTTAAGACATTCATAAAACATCTATAAATCATTTGCAGATGCTATCGTGGGGGCCAATCTAAAGTGAAGCCTATTCATCATTAACAAGTGTCTAATATAGTTAATTATTTGTTTACTTTTTCATCACATGTTACAAATGTTGTAGGCAGCTTTCGGATACACCCTTCTTTGTGACATCAAACAGTGACAGAATTAGGACTAAAGATAAATGCAATTTTATTAACATATAAAATACATGTGCATGACATATAGTGTAACATGGGGGCACTAGGACCCAGGAGTACCCTGGCCAGGTATTGAAGAGTATCTAGAGAGGAAGTCTCACGCGAGCGAGACTTGACGTCACGTGTGTTGCCGTCTGTTTGAATGGAAGCACAAGTTATCCGTGCTGCTCCTGCCCCACGCTTTTAATAAGGTATGAGGAGGTTAAACACCTTTTTTTGTTGGTAAATCTATTCCATCATTTCCGACCTACAAACAACTCTTATATGTTGTGTAGACGTTCGTGTAGATGTGGTGGCCGCTAACGTTACATTTGTTCCTAAATGTATTATAACAGGGTGTTATTATAAAGTGCTACCTACATTTTTTATTTTATTTTAAACTTCAACCAAACAAAAACACAACATCAACAATATCAATAATAACACACCAACAATAATAATAATAATGATACAACAATAATAACAAAAAATGTCCTCTTAACACATTGACGACCAGCATGTAGCGCCGATTTATAGGCCAGAGGACAGAGGTTTGTTTACAAACCGATGTACTTTCTAACAGCTATATATATAATTTATAGTATTGCTATCTGTCCATTCTCATTGTCACTTGAGTGCATAAACCGTGCCTTCATAATAGCTTAAAGAAAATAAAAATCCATCGGTTGGTTGTCATTTTATAGCGCCGTGAATATAAGGTTTATCGCAGTTTTCGTCTCGTCTCTTTTCTGGGAAGCTAGATATGAGGCTAAAGGCTAGTCACGTTATATCAAACGCCATTTCTGTTGTATATATACGAATGAAATCAAACAAACTGCTTAGCATCCGGACTATTACAGAGCATCTATGGATGAAATGGGGGCGGCGGGGGACGCCGATCAGTATTATTGATTAGCAATACAGTGTGCGTTCAAGTAGCCATATTCACTGATCGATCGCTTGCGTGTTACAACAATGTCCAATCCGGCTGTAATTTGGGTGAATTGTATCCTACCGTCAGCCCATGTGATCGCCGGCAGCATTTCGTCATTATTCATCGGCATCTGGTAGATCGATATGTCCATTGGCTGATCATAAATCCCATTATTCCAGGCTGAAATCTGCGTTCCGTAACGTGATCAAAGATGGAGGATGTTTGGCTGGGATCCAGGCTTATATGAAACGCCCCAGACAGTAAAAAAAAAAATGTCCCATTCGGCCTCAATGATACTGCAGTGGAGCGATGGCGCCCCTAAGAGGATCTGGCCGGTATTGCATGTTGCCGATTTAAATCTGGCAGGTAAATCTACAGAGTCGATCCGGGATATTTTTTTGTATTTTATTTTTTTATAATTTTTTTAAACAAACACATAAACAAACATGACAACACACGATAAGATATACAAGCATTAGTTGACAGTGCACATCCAATGAAATCACATTTTAGTTAATTGTCTTATATAGGATATACCCTTAATACCTGTTATCTAAAAACCTACACACATATGCTCCAGCTCGTACCCCCCCCTCCCGGACCCCCATTGGATAATCCAACCATTTTCCCTCGCTCCTAACCAGACATTACCATTATATGCTAGCTTTTATTTTCTCCACCACTTCTAACCACAATGTCATTTTGGATTCATTGAGACCCAAAATTCTTGCTGTAGATATTTCTTGATAGATCACATCGAGATATGTAATAATCCAGACCTTTCGGCAATTTTTTTCCGGTTGGAACCATCGTGATGCTATCAGCTTTTTAGCCACTGTGATACCCGATAAAACCAATCTCTTTAGCTGTGGATGTACTGTACACTCAAAAACATCATTCAGCAGTAATACAGAGGGGTGACCAGGTATATTCCAAGTTTGATAATTGCTGGGTCACCTCTTTCCAGAATATCTTAACTGGTGGGCAGTCCCAGTACATGTGCATAAATGTTCCCGATCCGGGATCTTGATCCGTTTATTAATATGGAATAAAACAATAACAACTTGCCACAAGTTAACTCGTGGCTCTGGTCCTCAACGGGTCGTGGCTGGTCCTTAAAGTGTTAAAAAGTGGCCTGACTGGGGCTATATTTCGCACTTCCTGGCCTGAATTATTTCCCCAGTCCGGCCCTGGCTCTGGGCATGAAGAGTGATGCAGAGCTTTCTCTATTTCAGCGGGACCTGTAAGCTCACTATAGTTTCTCCAAAACTGCCTGTGGGATTGTCTGCGGGAGTGACAACTGGGAACTGGGAATCCTCCCAGAGCCCTGCTAACAATCACATTACCTAATCATATTACCTCTATTCATTGGCCACTGAACACTTCCCACTGCAGCCGTTTTGGGATTAAGTGCCTTGCTTAAGAACACTATGACAGTAGTGGTTGAAAGCAGGGAGAGATATTCTCCATCATTTCCCTCATTCAGATTTTTCCAACCTGTCTTGCTAGAAGTCAAACCACCAACCTTGACTATTTAGGAAGGAATCTCTGTGTGTCTGTGGCGCGCATATCTCAAGAACCGTTGATCTGATCGACTTCACACTCTGTGGTCTATTCTTGAGAATAGGCACATGCTCCAAATAGGCACATTTTGAATGGGCACTGCACTAGTATCAAAGAGTTGTCAGAAGACACTTGATGGGGCCAAAATAAGAGTGCATTAGGGAACGCACGCATGACATAATTTTATTACAGATGTATGTGTTGCATGTTTTGTAAGTGGTTGAGATCCTGACTCATCCAAGTCGTCCAAGAGAGTACTATACAGCCCTGAGAGAGTATTGTACAGCCCTGAGAGAGTATTATACAGCCCAAAGAGAGTATTGTACAGCCCTGAGAGAGTATTGTACAGCCCAAAGAGAGTATTGTACAGCCCTGAGAGAGTATTGTACAGCCCTGAGAGAGTATTATACAGCCCAAAGAGAGTATTGTACAGCCCTGAGAGAGTATTGTACAGCGCTGAGAGAGTATTATACAGCCCAGAGAGAGTATTATACAGCCCTGAGAGAGTATTATACAGCCCTGAGAGAGTATTGTACAGCCCTGAGAGAGTATTGTACAGCCCTGAGAGAGTATTGTACAGCCCTGAGAGAGTATTGTACAGCCCTGAGAGAGTATTATACAGCCCTGAGAGAGTTTTGTATGACTTCACTAGCTGTCAACTATAATATTATGTCACCCTATCATGTCAACCCTCTCCACTGATGAATGCAAACTGGCAATTTACTTGAATTTAATTGTAGTATCACTATAAAAAAATATATAAAGAAAACGAAAGTTAACCAGTAACATCAGTACAAATTATTTTACATAACCAATGTTGGTAGTTGTAGTTTTCTGCTCTTACTACTTTAATTACAAAACCCCATACACATACTCTACTGCTAAATGAGGGATGCCCTTTTAATTGCAATCATGTAACCCCACGGGTCTGTCCTCCAGTTAAAGCCCCTGTCAGAGCCTTGCTTATTACATCCCCACGCCCTCCGCCCCATTGAGAATAAGTCTCCAGCATGTTGTACAATCTCTTTTGTTCTCCCACCTCCATTAACGCATGACCTCAACTGTGATAAATAACCCTGGTCACTCCACTGGTAGAGAAAAGACTATTCTCCCCTCTTCTCTCTCTCTCTCTCTCTCTCTCTCTCTCTCTCTCTCTCTCTCTCTCTCTCTCGCTCTCTCGCTCTCCCTTTTATTGCCCTCCCTTGATGTTAAACAGGATGTCTCTATGGATACAGGGATAAACAGATGATAACAAGCCCTCAGCTCTTTAAAGCTCATTTGAGTGCCGGGGTTGGCGGCTGAGGAGAGGAGAGAGGAGAGAGGAGAGGCGTGTAGTAGAGCAGTGTAGTAGCAGCACAGCAGAGTAGGAGGGGAGCACAGCAAGCGGCCAGGCCAGAAGACCAGGAGACACACGCAGGTAAGACCCTGTAGGATGGCGGACTGTCTTCTGTCTACTGCTGCTGGCTTCTTGTGCTGTTTCACGTGTGTGTGTGTGTGTGTGTGTGTGTGTGTGTGTGTGTGTGTGTGTGTGTGTGTGTGTGTGTGTGTGTGTGTGTGTGTGTGTGTGTGTGTGTGTG
>NC_140184.1:16451261-16571929 GCF_963971535.1 Notolepis coatsorum
CTTATCACGTGATTGAAATATATATATTGAAATTCTTTATTCGGAATAACCCCTTGAGATGTGGCATCTCGTTTTCGAGGGGCTCCTAACACAATACAATGTACATTTTCAGAAGAAAAAAAACACACAAAAAAACATTGGACATCGAAACAGTCTACAACAACAAAATCAACTAAGTAATGACATTACAAAATAAGAAAACCAACATACGAGATCACAAAATAAACTGGACAAAAAACAAAACACAAATCAAGCAAGGATAGGAATGGATCGTTACTTCGTAAGAGATAAGTAATGAAAATCATGAAATGTCAATGAAAAATAATGAAATGTCATTTGAACCCGTTCCATATTTGGAGTTGCTATTGCTGGAGTTTCTAGGTCTAGACATTATGGACTGTGTTCATAATCAAGGCAAGCACTGGAAGAGCAAATGCCTGAGACAGGGCTGTGTCTCAGGGCTGTGCCTGAGAAATGTTTGTGATTATCATAGTATGTAACGAAGAGAGTATGTATGGTAGTATGTAAAACAAGAGCCACGTCTGGAGGTGGTTTAAAGGAACACGCCAACAGGTACGTTATCATTACTTGTGGAGCCCTAAAGTGTTTATCTTATTAAGCTCATGTATGGGCTGGATTCGGAGTTAATCTGACCCCTCTATTGTCTCTCTTGATGCTGTGATGTCTATGTTAACAACATACAGAATACTGATGGAAGGTGGACTAGCCACGCTACTTAAAGGAACACGCCAACATTATGGGAAATGCCGTCTTCTCCAGAGTCAGACAAGAAGATAGATACCAATTTCCTCTCTGTGAGATAGGGCTGTCCCCGACTAAGGATTTGGATGGTCGACTAGGACTGGCCAAAATTTGCCGTTAGTCGACTATTGGTCGACTAAAAAAAAAGAAAAAAAAAGTATAATATTTCTAAACTTTTTATTATTATTTTTTTGTATCATTCCATTTGGGCTGTGGGGGTGCTTAATGTCTGAAGGAGTCGACTGAATGCTTCTTGTCCTCTGCAAAAGCATGCAATTGGTCCACTGATGGATACATCTTGATATTTGTCTAGTCTAGTGTGTTCATTAGATGGGTGAAATCCTCTTTCAGTGCCTCTGTGCCTGTTTTCGTAGGCAGTTAGCCTCTGGTATGCGTGCCATTAGCGTTAGCCACACTTCTAGGCCTCTTTCCTTTTGGAAAGAATGATAAAAAAAAATTATAATAATAATAATAATTTATTATTATTATATTTTTTAATTATATTCGACTAAGAGGTTGGCCAGTCGACTATGGCTCCTTTCGACCGATTAGTCGACTAATCGATTAATAGGGGTCAGCCCCACTAGAAAGCTATCCGGCTGCAAGCTAGCCTAGCTTAGCACAAATGAATGGAAGCGGATGCCGACCACTAGCCTAGCTATTGCCAAAAACACATAGGGTAGTGATAGGCTAGTGATCCGTATCCTCCTCCATTCATTTTTGCTAAGCTAACCGTCTGTAGTGTGGTAGTGAAAGGGTTAACCCTTTGTAGTGTGGTGGTGAAAGGGTTAATCTTCTGTAGTGTGGTAGTGAAAGGGTTAACCCTCTGTAGTGTGGTGGAAGGGTTAACCTTCTGTAGTGTGGTAGTGAAATGGTTAACCATTTGTAGCATGGTAGTGAAAGGGTTAACCCTTTGTAGCGTGGTAGTGAAAGGGTTAACGTAAGGTTATGTATATAACCAAGTTCTATGAATACTGGTAACGCTCAGCGTCATCTGCACTAACCTCACTTCGTGCACAGTACTGAATAAAAATCCACAATGTACCTTTACATACCAGCATCCGTCTGGCCACACCCCTATCCGCTACCTTCATAAGCAGGTGTGTGGTCACCTACTCGCCTCCTTCCCAAACTTTCACCACAAGGCGAGGTCAAGGGCCGCAGTGGCGTCCCGACGCTGAGCGTCACCAGTATTCATAGAACTTGGTTATATACATAACCTTACGTTCTATATCATACTGGCTCTGCTCAGCGTCATCTGCACTACAGGAGCTGAGCGGGAGCCTGAAGCTCGACAAATGTACCCCGCTGAGCCCCCCCACAACCATCAGACCGGAGAGGGCCGAGCCCCCCGACCCTCCCTAATGGAGGATACCCTCCCTATTGGAGGACGGGAGGGAGACGGATCCGACCGTGCGAAGAGAAACTCGAGCAACTCAACGCACAGGGTGAGTAGACCGTGGCTTGACCCCACGACTACGCACACGCACAACCCGCATGCCACCAGGGAATGAACGGTAGGAACAACCCTCGTTACTGCCCCCAAAATCACGGGGTCAAGAGCAAACAACCCGTGGCAAGGCAGTAGCAGCGGAGCGCGAAGGAAGACCCAGACCCACTGAAGGGACTGGATCCCCCGGAAAAAGGGGGCCCGGAGAGGTCAATGACGCCAAAGCATCAAGACCTCACCAGGCGGTCACTTAGTGACACCGCCCCCCACATCGCCAGCGTATTCGGACAGGGCCCCTCCAAGAGCGGGCCCTTCCCCCCACTAGTACGCCGCCTGGCACACTGACCCTGCAACACAGGCAGTCAGCATGGCCGTAACTTGAAGCACTCAAAAGGCTATACTACAGCGGAAGCAGGCAGCGCACCGGGGAGACGACCCCAGAGGGGTCGATCCCTTAAACCAGGCAGCAGGCGTTTGACCCGAGCCTGGAGCACTGCGGACGAGACAGGCGCCAAAGGGGTCAACTGAAAACAGCACCCCGGCGGAAGGGGCGTATGCTGGCATTGTTGCGCACCATGACAAAGCCTCCACCAAAAAAAAAACCAACCCAGAGGGGTCGAGGCAGAGAAGGCTGACACGATTGGCAGACGTCATGAACGTGCAGGGGCACACTCAACCGGGTAACCCGGGAGTTGACTCTGCTCCAACACACCAGGGAATCAACCACCCTCTTGGTACCACATGCGGTGGTTGTTCCTATAACCCCTCAAGAAAAAACTCCAAAACACACCTGCGGGTATACACTGGCTATACCGCAGTACAAGTGTTTCAGTTTTCAAAAAGGGTTATTCCAGGCCTACGGGTAGACGAAACATTACTTCGGACCGGGCCCGGCGGCTCGGGAAGCACACAGGGTCACCAGAGGAGGTCCAAAAGACCACCCCAACAGCCCCCTCTTCGCCATGCGTGAGAGAGGAGCGAAAAGAAAGGAGAACCAGCCCCTTCATGATAGTGCCAGGTACAACAGGTACCCAACAAAGGGTCTCCATAACGCCCAACCCTGTGACACCCGGGTTGACCCGACATTTTTCCCCCCGAAAAAAGCACAAGTCCCTCAGGGTACCAGAACAGCAGATATGCGTCCCCGGCGGACAATGGGTTAACTGACCTGGACCAGCGTGACCAGAACCAGTCCCGTGCCCTAACCACGCCGACATCCCCACTCCAAGAGAGGGGGTAGGTACGCGTGTCGATCTAAAACATGAAAAGAGGGCGCCACCCAGACGGTCCCATTCGTACCGCGCTCAGTGGCCCACCCCAAGGGCGTGAGACCCCTCTACCTATGTTCTGATCTATTCCGTCAACATCCCCCAGATATGAACGAGAATCCATCGAGACCCAGTAACAGGCGCTCGGAAGAGAAAAACCTCCATCCCAGTTGCCCTATAAAAACGCTGTTTATCAGGAGGGACTCTTTATTTCTCATAAACAAAATCATATTTGGGCCGGGAAGGGAACAGGGGGGGACCACAGAGGGAAAAAGTCATTTTTTCAGCGACGCCTGCCACGAGCCGCTCGGGACTTGCCACCCCGGGGAGCCCCGGAGGGACGGTAAAGGATAGGAGGCTGGTCACGACGATCCCTACCGTCACCTCCGGGCGTAGATGGGCCGGCTGCAGTGGCGGAGGCGCCCTCTCTCCTCCTGGCCTTCTTTGCCGAAGGTCCAGCAGTGGCGGTGGTAGCGGTGGTAGCAGCGGCGGCTACGGCGGCGGAACCCCGACCCCGATGACGAGCCTGCCGTCTGACTCCACCGGCGACATCGGGCGAGGGGAAATGAGGCTGGAGCATGGAACGCTCCTCCTGCATCTCCCTGCAGGTCGAGGTCATCAACTGCAGTGCCGACCCGAAAAGTCCAGCATCGGAGAGGGGTGCCGTCAGAAGTGGAGTCGTCTTCCTTTCCGGCACACGCGCCTGCTCCAGCCAAAGGTGGCGCTGGACTAGAGTGGCCAGGGCGCGTACTTTCCCAGCGGCGATGGCCTGCGGCTGTATCAGATGCAGGATGGCTCCTGCCGACTGGGCGAGCTGATCATGTTGCAAATCAGTGAGCTCCGTACCGCCCGTCAGTATCCCGGACATGAATCTCGCCAGCTGCGCGATGTTAGAAGTGGCAGCCAGAGATTGAGTCGCGGAGATAAATGACTGGTCACTCCAGAAAGCCAACCGCCTCGCTGATTTCCCTTGGGGAACCGGCTTCCGTAACGGCTCCCACACCACCTCAGGACAAAGGAGAGCTGCCATCGGCCTATCAAGCCGAGGCACCCCCTCCTTCATGCCATCTACCAAACCCACCACCCTCGTGACTTGCACGTAGACGGGGGTGAGGCCCATGATGTGGGAGACCACCTGTCCCTGACGGACATAGGCCTCCATCGAGGGGAAAAATGGACAGACAACGCCCATCTCTCTCACAGAACGGCGTTGCCATAGATGACCTATGAGATCATCAGGGGCAGGAACAGGCAGTGGCTGCGGCAGCGGCACGCCGTTTGCGACTGCCGCCGCCGCCATGAGCTCGGGGAACAAAGCACGCAGTTCCCCCTGCATACTTTCCCCCACCGAGCTCGCGTCCCTCACATGCAGCAGACTACCGGTTAAGGAGCCACATTCTGATGTGGCTGATAGCAGGGCATTCCGCCGCCGAGTCGGAGGTTCTAACCCAACATCTGCGTACGAGGAACCCCAAGGAGACCTACCTCCAGTGTTACCTGGACGGGCGGCGGACATGTCTCCACCGGGGCGTCGAACAAGAACCTGTCCGCTTCAACCATGTAGTCCTCTGTTTCCATTGGCCATGGAGAATCAGACGCATCCTCATCCGGCTCCAGCAACTCACCAAAACCAGGCCGTTCGCGTCTACAAGCCACCATCTTACGACGGGAGCGAGCCGACGCAAAAAGTTTGCGGCTCAAATCCTCCGCCACCAGAGGAGCCGGCCGCCCAACAGCGGACAACTCTCCGGAGACAAAGGAACCAGAGCCGGAACCAGGCCATCGCACAGGGGACGGCGCTGGTGCACCAGCTCCTTGGAGAGGCAAACTATCTATCGGACGCCTACCGGGGCACGGCTGCCGATCACGAAAGAGGCCTCAACCCCGCTCCAAGACGCACGACAGAGGAGGCAATGAAGAACCGCTGGTGAAGGGTAACGTTGCTAGCGCGACCCTCCGAGGTAAACATTATGACTTAGCTTTTTTCTTTTAAAATGTATGAGAGAAAGAAAAAAGCAAGAAAAAATGTAAACACGTAACTCAACTTTCTTCAGCTAAAACAACCTCGTCAAGTGGGGTATACAACAGGCACTTCCTTGTGGTGAAAGTGAAGAAGGAGGCGAGTAGGTGACCACACACCTGCTTATGAAGGTAGCGGATAGGGGTGTGGCCAGACGGATGCTGGTATGTAAAGGTACATTGTGGATTTTTATTCAGTGCTGTGCACGAAGTGAGGTTAGTGCAGATGACGCTGAGCGGAGCCAGTATGATATAGAACCATTTGTAGTGTGGTAGTGAAAGGGTTAACCCTCTGTAGTGTGGTGGAAGGGTTAACCTTCTGTAGTGTGGTAGTGAAATGGTTAACCATTTGTAGCATGGCAGTGAAAGGGTTAACCCTTTGTAGCGTGGTAGTGAAAGGGTTAACCATTTGTAGCGTGGTAGTGAAAGGGTTAAGGGCTCAACGCAATAAAAGCGAGCTAGCCGAGGCTTACAGTAGCCAATCTTTACAAACATATCTTTGATTGAAAATACATGACGGTGGGTGGGGGTCCCCTATCGGACACTCATTGGAAATATCTTGTTTTTCGTGGGGGCGACAGTGGCTCGGGTGGTAGAGCAGTCGTCTGGCAATCCGGAGGTTCCCGGTTTGATTCCCGCTCCTCCCGGGCAGCGTGTCGATGTGTCCTTGAGCAAGACACTTAACCCCTAATTGCTCCCAGTGAGCAGGTTGGCACCTTGCATGGTTGCCTCCGCCGTCGGTGAGTGAATGTGTGAGTGAATGGGTAAAATGTGAGTAACAAATTGTAAAGCGCTTTGGATAAAGCGCTATATAAAAAAGCAGCCATTTACCATTTACCATTATATCTCCGTCTTCATATTCTTGTATCACGTGCATCCTAGGATAGAGAGATATGTCTAAAAAGCAACGCACGGTGCCAAGTGAGCAGCTACTGTTCTGCTCACAGAGGGGTTCATTTCACGACACTGCAGAGGCAGCAGTGATGTGATGATGGCCGATGATGTGGGGAGAAGATTCAATGGAAGAAGGAGCTGATCTCTGCAATAGGTCTGGCTTAGAGAGGCTGGAATCTCTCACTTACTTACTCACTACACACACACACACACACATGTATGTACACACACACACACACACACACACGCATGTACATGCATGTACACACACACACACACACACACACACACACACACATGTATGTACACACACACACACACACACACACACACACACACACACACACACACACACACACACACACACACACAATGTGTGCACAATGTGTTCTTTCTCCTCCCTGGGCTGGGCTGCTCTGTCCAGCCCACAGCTCAGATCACACCCACATAGCACCTCATAGCTCACCATTGGCCACATACTGTCACACACGCCAAGCACGTCAGTTTGTTCGGACTCAAACACACACACACGCACTCACACACACACACTCATGCACACACACACGTAAGGAAAGTTATAGTTTTTTCTCTCTCTCTCTCTCTCTCTCTCTCTCTCTCTCTCTCTTTCTCTCTCTCACACACATACACACACACACACACACACAAAGTATGTGCAGCGGTAGAGAGAGGGGATCGCAGTACCCTGTGTTATGATTGCTATCTGAGCCCACCCACTGTTACAGCTATTCCTCGAGTGCTAATCAGGACCCTGTGGTCAAACGCATCCCCTTCATTATAACATGTCTCCCCTTCATTATGACATCTCTCCCCTGTAATCATAACACAGCAAGCACTCCTGCAGCTGCTTTTCATCTGGTACTTTCCATATTTAGTTTTTCATTTGTAAGCGTTCAGTTGAAAGCTAGTATAACGGGTACGTCCTAGTACCCGTCACGAAACTTCGACCATGCCTCGAGTGGGAGTCGAACCCCGAGCGTCTGCTCCGGGGCCAGTATAGCAAACCGCTGCGCCAAGAAGGGAATTCCCCTCTAAGCGCTCGGTTTATCTGCCTCTGGGGAGTGAGTTTTACACACTTTTATGTGCCGTAGTCACACTATCGCGGCACATATCCGTTACACTAGCCTAGCTTAGCACAAATGAATGGGAGCAGATACGGACCACTAGCCTGTTTTTTTGGCCAAAAGCACCTCTCCCGGGGGTTTCCATTAATTTGTGCTAAGATAGGCTAGCTTGCAGCCGGGTCGCTTTCTACTGAACGCACACAGAGGAAATTGGTATCTATCTTCTTGTCTGACTGGAAAAGACGGTAACTGCATTTCCCATAATGTTGGCGTGTTCCTTTAAGGGGAGCATGTCTATGTTCCCCGGGTTCTATGTTCCCCGCTTTGATTGATTGATTGATTGATTGAATATTTTAGACAACCAGCCCTGATTCCAAACTCTAAGCTTAACCGTTCGAAACAAGGCGGACATTAATAATTAATAAAATAATAAAAATTAATAAAATGTTCAATCTATTAATCAATCAAAGCGGGGAACATAGAACCCGGGGAACATAGGACCCGGGGAACATAGGGATGATCCCCCTTTAAGTAGCATGGCTAGTCCACCCTCCATCAGTATTTTGTACCTTGTTAACATACTGTAGACATCACAGCATATAAAGAGACAATAGAGGATAGAGAATCTAGCCCATATACACATGAGCTTAATAAGAGAAACGTTAGGGCTCCACAAGTAATGATTATGTACCTAAAAAAAAGCTAACAAGGAACTATATTTTAACAAAACGTAGGAACAAATATTAGTTAACCTTTTTTTAGGATTACAGGTAAGCGGGTAGGAAATGATGATTTGTGTCACAAGGTGACGAGTCATTGGTGAGTGAAGTAGAAATAAATGATTTCCCTGCACTGAGACTTGAGTAACAGATGGTTCATCAACAGTGTGTTGACATAATATAATTTCTCGTCAGTTCTTTGATATTTAATCATTATTATTGTGCCCCGATTTCCTGTGAAAAGAACCACCAGACCGGGCTGTCCACGGGAAAAAACTAGAAAAAAACATCTTCCATGAAGATGACCTCTCTCTTGATATTTATAAAATGAGAGGGTATGAGGACTGGGTGACTATGACAACCAACGTTAGGGATTGCATCACTGTGTGTGTAATCGCACGTTTGAGGCCTAGAGTGAGTGAGATCATGTCTCACACCCCTACGACAAATACATTAGCCTGCACACTGTGCACGCGTACCGTACGTACACCCATTCGGTCAGACAGCCGAGGCAGGTTCCCATCAACTTGTTGACCTCGGCCTACATAAGAAGAGCCTTCTCTCTTCTCTAGTGAACAAACTGATACCGTACAGAGATTGATATAATAAGTGTCAAAGGGCTGTCTTAGTCTTCCTCTCATCTCCTACTGGCAAAATGATGCTCAACACTGGTTTCAGTCATCAAATTTTTTTTCTCATCAATCAATTTGCTATTAGCGATGATTAAAACCCATAAGTTGTCCTCATAATATGACCAGGCTGACATATAAACATCTATGAACTTACTGGGAAAATGTCACCCGGCATCACCAATCCAGTCTGTCCAGACAGGTTACATTGAAGACATGGAAAGTTTTTTAAATTACCAGATAACCAGATCACCCAGCCTTAACAGATTTGACCTTGTCAGAAGGACTATAGGCTATATAGCAGCATGGAATAGGTAATAATGATACAGCATAGAACATAGAACAAAATGCAACGTAATAATGATGATAGTGATAATAGTGATAACAGTAGTGAATGGCAGGATTAAATCAGACAGTAATAATAGTGATGATGGTATACATGGTCCGAACCGTAGTAACACCAGAGTGTATTGTTAAGAGTCAGACAGTCCTAACAGGTACTGTATATCCACTGTTCTAGTCTGGCTTTATTGGAGACTCTTTCACATACTTGTATGTGTGTGTTCACACTGTATTAAATGTCAAAAGAGAAGAGTCTGATCTTTTCTCATGTGACATACAGTATAGTACATAGTATTCTAGTACATAGTATTCTCACTTATTGTGGTTATACCTGTTTGTTCGTCTGTCACACCCAGTATCTCAGATGCCACTGGTCTGATCTTGACAAAATCTGTGGAAGTTATGCATCTTTCTTGCCACTGTGTTCGAGCATTTACAAAATTACACTGACTGGCTCAAGGTGGTCCATTCATTCATCTGTCTGGAGGGATATCTCCGAAACCACTGGTCCATTCATTCATCTGTCTGGAGCGATATCTCAGAAACCACTGTTCTGGATTCAGGGGAACATCTAAAATAATGCACTTAAAATATAATAATTACATGCAACATTTTACTGGATAGATATAATAATAATAATAATAATAATAATAATAATAATAATAATAATAATAATAATAATAATAATAATAATAATAATAATAATAATAATAATAATAATAATAATAATAATAATAATAATAATAATAATAATAATAATAATAATAATAATAATAATAATAATAATAATAATAATAATAATAATAATAATAATAATAATAATAATAATAATAATAATAATAATAATAATAGTAACTAGACGATTCCGTGGGGGAAATTGTGAAAGTGTGGGTGATGCCTGTGCACCGCCGGCCAACGGGAGAGGGTCAGTATTGTCTCTATGACAAACGGTTAAAAATATACAAAAGAGGTGGGTGCTAGGGTGTTATAGCTGGTTGCTAGGGTGTTTCTAGGTGGTTGCTAGGGTGTTATAGGTGGTTGCTAGGGTGTTTCTAAGTGGTTGCTAGGGTGTTTTAGGTGGTTGCTAGGTTGTTATAGGTTGTTGCTAGGGTGTTTCTAGGTGGTTGCTAGGGTGTTACTAGGTGGTTGCTAGGGTGTTATAGGTGGTTGCTAGGGTGTTATAGGTGGTTGCTAGGGTGTTTCTAGGTGGTTTCTAGGGTGTTATAGCCGGTTGCTAGGGTGTTTCTAGGTGGTTGCTAGGGTGTTATAGGTGGTTTCTAGGGTGTTACTAGGTGGTTGCTATGGTGTTACTAGGTGGTTGCTAGGGTGTTATAGGTGGTTGCTAGGGTGTTTCTAGCTGGTTGCTAGGGTGTTTCTAGTTGGTTGCTAGGGTGTTATAGGTGGTTGCTAGAGTGTTTCTAGGTGGTTGCTAGGGTATTTCTAGGTGGTTGCTAGGGTGTTCTATGTGGTTGCTAGGGTGTTTCTAGGTGGTTGCTAGGGTGTTATAGGTGGTTGCTAGGGTGGTTCTAGGTGGTTGCTAGGGTGTTATAGGTGGTTGCTATGGTGTTTCTAGGTGGTTGCTAGGGTGTTATAGGTGATTGCTAGGTTGTTATAGGTGGTTGCTAGGGTGTTATAGCTGGTTGCTAGGGTGTTTCTAGGTGGTTGCTAGGGTGTTATATGTGGTTGCTAGGGTGTTTCTAGGCGGTTGCTATGGTGTTATAGGTGGTTGCTAGGGTGTTATAGCTGGTTGCTAGGGTGTTTCTAGGTGGTTGCTAGGATGTTATAGCTGGTTGCTAGGGTGTTTCTAGGTGGTTGCTAGGGTGTTATAGCTGGTTGCTAGGGTGTCTAATGTAAGTGGTATAGTTATATTATTCAAATAGAACTCAAACATGTTGTGATGTCACAGTATGATGTCATAATAGAACATCCTACAACATTTGTGATGTCACAGTATGATGTCATAATAGAACATTCTAGAACATTTGTGTATCTATTCAACAATTCTCTCAGAAGTTCTCATTGTGCATCTTGAAACAGGACAGATAGAAACACTAAACAACACATAAACTGAAGCCTGTGTTTCTCAAACAAGAGGCCTTGGTTTAGCTGTTGAAAGGTGAGCGTCCACAGCGGCTAGCTAGCTGTTCTACTTGAATACTTTATTGAATCAGACAATAAAAGTGGTCAACATAGACCAATGAAAGAGGATATCTCTACTGAGTACAATGACACAACCTGCAAGTCTTCTTTTTCTTCTTGCGAATTTCCGGCAGTCTAGACACCTTTCGGCGTATTGCTGCCTAACTATAATCTAGTTTACACTCTTCTTCTCATCTTCAAAACACATACTATCATCTCTGTCTCCTTCTTCTCTGCTCCTCTTGTCTGTCTCCTCTGCTCCTCTTGTCATACAATCACAATCCAAACATCATCTCATCTCTCGAAGTGCACCACCAAGAGGGGGAACCCTCTTCTCTCTGTCCTCTTTCTTCTTCTTCTTCTTCTTCTTCTTCTTCTTCTTCTTCTTCTTCTTCTTCTTCTTCTTCTTCTTCTTCTTCTTCTTCTTCTTCTTCTTCTTCTTCTTCTTCTCATCTTCAAAACACATTACTATCGTCTCTGTCTCCTTCTCTGCTCCTCTTGTCTGTGTCGTCTCTGAAGAAGGGCAGAACGGGAGAGGGTCAGTATTGTCTCTATGACAAACGGTTAAAAATATACAAAAGAGGTGGGTGCTAGGGTGTTATAGCTGGTTGCTAGGGTGTTTCTAGGTGGTTGCTAGGGTGTTATAGGTGGTTGCTAGGGTGTTTCTAAGTGGTTGCTAGGGTGTTTTAGGTGGTTGCTAGGTTGTTATAGGTTGTTGCTAGGGTGTTTCTAGGTGGTTGCTAGGGTGTTACTAGGTGGTTGCTAGGGTGTTATAGGTGGTTGCTAGGGTGTTATAGGTGGTTGCTAGGGTGTTTCTAGGTGGTTTCTAGGGTGTTATAGCCGGTTGCTAGGGTGTTTCTAGGTGGTTGCTAGGGTGTTATAGGTGGTTTCTAGGGTGTTACTAGGTGGTTGCTATGGTGTTACTAGGTGGTTGCTAGGGTGTTATAGGTGGTTGCTAGGGTGTTTCTAGCTGGTTGCTAGGGTGTTTCTAGTTGGTTGCTAGGGTGTTATAGGTGGTTGCTAGAGTGTTTCTAGGTGGTTGCTAGGGTATTTCTAGGTGGTTGCTAGGGTGTTCTATGTGGTTGCTAGGGTGTTTCTAGGTGGTTGCTAGGGTGTTATAGGTGGTTGCTAGGGTGGTTCTAGGTGGTTGCTAGGGTGTTATAGGTGGTTGCTATGGTGTTTCTAGGTGGTTGCTAGGGTGTTATAGGTGATTGCTAGGTTGTTATAGGTGGTTGCTAGGGTGTTATAGCTGGTTGCTAGGGTGTTTCTAGGTGGTTGCTAGGGTGTTATATGTGGTTGCTAGGGTGTTTCTAGGCGGTTGCTATGGTGTTATAGGTGGTTGCTAGGGTGTTATAGCTGGTTGCTAGGGTGTTTCTAGGTGGTTGCTAGGATGTTATAGCTGGTTGCTAGGGTGTTTCTAGGTGGTTGCTAGGGTGTTATAGCTGGTTGCTAGGGTGTCTAATGTAAGTGGTATAGTTATATTATTCAAATAGAACTCAAACATGTTGTGATGTCACAGTATGATGTCATAATAGAACATCCTACAACATTTGTGATGTCACAGTATGATGTCATAATAGAACATTCTAGAACATTTGTGTATCTATTCAACAATTCTCTCAGAAGTTCTCATTGTGCATCTTGAAACAGGACAGATAGAAACACTAAACAACACATAAACTGAAGCCTGTGTTTCTCAAACAAGAGGCCTTGGTTTAGCTGTTGAAAGGTGAGCGTCCACAGCGGCTAGCTAGCTGTTCTACTTGAATACTTTATTGAATCAGACAATAAAAGTGGTCAACATAGACCAATGAAAGAGGATATCTCTACTGAGTACAATGACACAACCTGCAAGTCTTCTTTTTCTTCTTGCGAATTTCCGGCAGTCTAGACACCTTTCGGCGTATTGCTGCCTAACTATAATCTAGTTTACACTCTTCTTCTCATCTTCAAAACACATACTATCATCTCTGTCTCCTTCTTCTCTGCTCCTCTTGTCTGTCTCCTCTGCTCCTCTTGTCATACAATCACAATCCAAACATCATCTCATCTCTCGAAGTGCACCACCAAGAGGGGGAACCCTCTTCTCTCTGTCCTCTTTCTTCTTCTTCTTCTTCTTCTTCTTCTTCTTCTTCTTCTTCTTCTTCTTCTTCTTCTTCTTCTTCTTCTTCTTCTTCTTCTTCTTCTTCTTCTTCTTCTTCTTCTTCTTCTTCTTCTTCTTCTTCTTCTTCTTCTTCTTCTCATCTTCAAAACACATTACTATCGTCTCTGTCTCCTTCTCTGCTCCTCTTGTCTGTGTCGTCTCTGAAGAAGGGCTATGTCGTACTAGTGGAGGCTGAGTCTAAACCTAAGGTCCTACTCTGCGTGTGTGTTTTAGACCACCTGTCTTAGATGCAGGTGTCGACATGCAGATCAAGAAAGACGTAGGACAACTGCTTCTTAGTGCACTAATCTTTGTCGATCCCAACAGAAAGCCACTAGGACAAGGTCTTTCGCTAAGATCGTCTAATAACAAAAACGCTACTGATCTTCACAAGTTGTCGAATTAAGCTGGATATAATAATAACAAGGTTCAATCAAGTAAGCTGCGCGAGAAATTTCAATCTTTATCGATGACGGCATCTGGAGTGTAGTGTTCTTCTTCCGTCTCGTTTCGTCTGTGTGTAATTAGGCAACCAACTTGTGTTTAGCGTTTCTCTGATTGGCCAATACGCCCATGTGACCACGGCAGCGCGAGAGAGCGGCAGCGCGGAAATAGGCTGTCTATTGCCTCGCGCTGCAGCGCGGAAATAGGCTGTCTATTGCCATTCTCTAAGTCAAACTCTAACCTTAACCAGCTCCTTAACAGCGCCTACACTTAACCCTTCTAACCTTAAGCAACTCCGAAACAATGCCTAACCTTAACCAACTCCGAAACAATGCTTAAAGTTATGCCTAAACTTAACGGCGAAAGAATGCGAATGCACGTTAAAAAAAAAATAAAAAAAATGAAGCGAATCGAACTAGCCAGCAACGAGCCGTAGGATCCACAGCCATGCAGCGTTGCCAATTGAGCTATTTCTGCTGCCGCGTCGCCGCGGGGGCGTGGCTAGACGCAAGTTGGGCGTGGTTAGACACAAGTTGGTTGCCTTTAATATTTAGGCGTCCAGCGTGTTTCTCCGTGTCATTCCTTTAAACTCAAAGCCACGCCTCCCAGCGCATCATCGAGTGACGATGCCCATAGGAATCCTGACCTATCAGCTCAATTTGAGACCATGTGGCCTCGTCTTGGGTCAACTTAACCCATTTCTTTAAGAGAATCTAAGTTATACAATTACATTTTACATACTTTTACATGTAGAATTAGCAGATTAAGTCATGATACTTAAACACCAACACATCGACACTTTTCTTGACAGTTTTTACTGTTCTTTTTCAGCTGAAAACAGTTTAGGAAGCATGTTATACGTCCATTAGTTATTGCAGTTTCTAGAGTAACACATATCCATATTCTAGACAGTTATTTTCTTTGTGGATAAGGTTTATTGTAATTATTGACAACCTGAAAATGTATTATCACCAATAAAGTGTCTCTGGTTTCCTAAATGATAACTTTTATATTGAGATCATTGTCTGTTTGAATTATTACTAATGCCTCTATTTTCAGCTCTCTCACGAGTGGCTATAGTCATTTTCTAGCATTACTCTAAAAGCGTGTTCTTACAATGGATTATCTGCCTTGTGCTTTTCAGCAGTTTTGCTTGCAACCACAGGTTGTAATTATTAACCTAGTTCCTCTATTCAATGCCTCTCGTAATTTCCTCCAATGCTTATTTTAAACAGTCCTAGTCATCTTTTAACCTCATCCGTCTTCTGCTTGTCTTAAAACCTATTTCCTTGGGGCCGTTTGGTGGCCAACCGTCCTGATTCAGTAAATGCAATTATTTTTATTGTTTGTTACTTCCCTTCAGGTAAGCCATCTGTTTTTCAGTTCTGCTTACAGAGAGCTAATAGACTCTGGACTGTTACTCTGCTCTCACCACAGTGTAAACGAACTACACCCCTAAACAGGCCTTATATCTCTGCTAAAGAAACTGTCTGCTTGTCCAATAATCAGCTTAATATTAAAAAAAACATTGACGATTACCACATTCTCCTTAGTGCCCCCCCAAGGGGGGGAACCCTCTTCTCTCTGTCCTCTCCTCCAATCTCTCCAGAATCCAATCAAACCTGCAAGTCTCTACGACAAATGGTTCAAAAGATACAAAAAGGGGGTGTGGCCTAAGGATCGGGGGAGTGGTCAACATAGACCAATGAAAGAGGATATCCCTACTGAGTACAATGGCACAACCCGCAAGTCTCTATGACATTTACATTTACATTTAGTCATTTAGCTGACGCTTTTATCCAAAGCGACTTACAAGTTCTGTACGACAAGCCATCAGGAAGGGCACAACTCTATCAGCTGAGCAACAATGTTCATCAAAGTGTTGAGTGCTACAGTGTAGGTTAGTTTATTAGGACAAGTGCATGACAGTACGGTTAGTTAGGGTTAGATCATTTTTAATTTTTTATTTTTTTATGACAAACGGTTAAAAAGATACACAAAGGGGGCGTGGCCTAATGGGGGTGTGGCCTAAGGCTCTGGGGAGTGGTCAACATAGACCAATGAGAAAGGATATCCCTACTGAGTACAATGACACAACCCGCAAGTCTCTACGACATAAAAAGATACACAAAGGGGGCGTGACCTAAGGGGTGTGGCCTAAGTATTGGGGGAGTAGTCAACATAGACCAATGAAAGAGGATATCCCTACTGAGTACAATGACACAACCCGCAAGTCTCTACGACAAACGGTTCAAAAGATACACAAAGGGGGTGTGGCCTAAGGGGTGTGGCCTAAGGATCGGGGGAGTGTTCAACATAGACCAATGAAAGAGGATATCCCTACTGAGTACAATGACACAACCCACAAGTCTACGACAAACGGTTCAAAAGATACAAAAAGGGGGCATCAAGGTTTAATCCCCTGAGAGGTCATTGCTAGGTCATTGAATTTATTGAGTTCCCTCTGAGTCATGCACACCTGCTACCCTTAATTGATTCAAATTCTAACTGACGGACACTATGGACCCAATGTATTTCAATGAGGGCTGAGGCGTCCTTCACTCACACGATGATTAAAGCAAAACGATAAGAGATGAAGCTTAGTGACCTTAATATGAGCACTTGAAGGGTTATGTGAAGGGTTTTGTGCGATATTGTGTAATTCCGTCGACAATTGTGGCCTGGGTGGTGATCGGCAAACAAGGGAAGGAACGGTAAAAAATCTGATTTTAGCTAGAGTGGAGAGCCCATTTGTGTATGTGGAGCATGACTTTCAAAGAAATTGTCATAAGTTGAGATAGAAATGTCCAATTCCATTTATTCTTCTTTTGTGAGCGAGGGCACAGTTGTGTCATCGTTTTGATGTGTTGTTTTTATATCTACGTCCAAAATTGAGATCACTGTCGCAATTTACAAAAGGTGATGGTAAAAAAGAAAATGCAGCTTCTACACTCTAGTTCTGTCATTCATTCCTTATGGACCGGAAATTCCTGTTTAAAGTCTATTTGTAGCCAAACGGTGCAGTGAAACTTTCCAAAAGGTAATAGCAACTCGAGTTGGACCAAGCCGGTCGTTTTGATACCTTACACGTGTATGTGGTGTGAAAGCTCTGGGAGGAGTTAGCGGACAAAAATCGGTGGAATAAATAAAGAATAATAAAGAGTATAGATTATAATAGTGTGGGGTCACCCACACTAATAATAATAATTTATTTATATAGTGTTTTTCGAGAACTGAAAGCCACTTTACAATAAGGGGCGGTGGGTAGTGAGACAACACAGACAATTTTAGATAATTTCTTTATATACAGTATCAACACCTATGGGCCACAACTTAAAGGGGACATGCATTATAAATGGCTTTTTTCAGTGTTTAGCATTGTTATATAGTAATAGGAGTTAGTATCAATGGGTCTGTGTCTCTAAATACCATATTGGCGGATTGCTCTCATTCAGTTGCAACAATTTCCTCCTCCATTTAATTAGGTCATTCTGATTTGACTCGCAAGGTGACGTAACGAGGCGCTGGTGGAGCTGATTGTGATCCGATTGGCTCTGTGGTTGGAGCCAATGCCCGCCCACAATTTTCATTTTCATTGTAAACCAACACTTCCTCAAACAGGCAGAGAACAGCGAGAGGGAGAGAGAGAGAGAGAGAGAGGGACAGCGGGAGGGACTGCAGAAGTGTGTGTAAATGTGTGTGCGCCATCTCTCTCCCTCGTCGGACACACACACACACACACACACAAACTTGACTGCGTGTGTGTCGGGGACGTAGGCATAGTGTAACCCGACACTTCCTTAAACAGGGTTTGACAGGCGAGCGAGGAGAGAGGGAGAGAGAGAGATAGAGAGAGGGAAAGAGAGAGGGATGGCGGGAGGGACTGCAGAAGTGTGTGTGCGCCATCTCTCCCTCGTCGGGGACACACGCATACACAAACTTGACTGCGTGTGTGTCGGGGACATCTCTCTCTCTCTCTCGCTTGCTCGTTCTCTCTCTCGCTCTCTCTCGTATGTATCACGCTGTGTGGGTGACTGTCACTCAAAGCGCTTATGGGCGGAGCCCATCCAATAACAGCCTGAAATCCTGAGGCTGGAAAATTATGCTTTTGAGTACTCCTTTAGAAATATAAAACAATGATTTTTTTTTTTTAAATAAACCTTACAGATGTCTTCCATAGACTCACAGGAATTGTGTAATGTTGCCCAAATAGTGCAAGGAATAGCAATGCATGTGTAAGGGTTCCCCCAGTCCTGCGGGACCGGACGGCAACCCTCCTCCCGGTTCGGCTGGTCCAGGTGTCGGACCTTCTCAACTCCCCTTCCATACACCCCTTCATACTACAACATTGCCAACCGGTGGGCTGATCCAGATGTGGCAGATCTGGCATCAGCTTACTCACCTGATTAACATTATTTGCTGTCATTTATGTTTGATTTATTCGTTGTCTATGTTGTCTTTATTAGTTCCACTTTGTTAGTCTTGTGTCCCTACTGTCTGTGTTTTGTAAATGTGTTTTAGTCTTGTATGTCTCAGTCTGTACTAGGGATGTCCCGATCGCCTTTTTTTGCTTCCGATCCGATCCCGATCATATGATTTTAAATATCTATCGATCCGATCGTTTCCGATCCGATCTTTCACATTAGTAATCAATTTTGACGCATTTTTGTCAGAAACTGGCAGAGTGAGACAAGCCCATCTGTTGCCTATAATAGGGCGCGAGAGCGGAGGCTTTTGTTATTACATTCACCCTGAGAAATGTGCTTCTGCTTCATATGAGAAATATTAAAAGTTTCAATATATGTTTGCACATTAGTATACATTCAGTGTTCGACTTACGTAATGGTCCATTCTGGTCTGAAACGCCGATGATAATCCTCAGTCACGTAACGTTATCCTCCAGTTGAAAAGTTAGTCTGAAAACTTCGCCTCCAGCCTGCTGCTTCATGAGTTTTTCCTCCACGCGGAATCTCCTCCTTGCAAACATTGCAACTGGCTTGACTCTCTATTTTAAAATGCTTAGTTCCAAACCTCTGACATTAAGTCTAGCTGCTCAAGTCAGTGGATATTAACCGTGTTTCGGGAGCGACGTGTTGTTGTTGTGATGTGGTCGCGACTCGCGTGTAGCGTGTAGCGTCTAAATTAAAGGGAATGTTTGTTGCAACGGTGAAAATTAAAGGGGAATGTGTTTGTTGTGGATAATTATTCTGCTCTGTGTGACAATAAATACATTAATGATGATATATTATATGTAATTTAAAACCAAAACTAAGGCCTCCGTATGAGTTTAAGACGTGGACATGGTCATGTTTGTTGAATAAAATTTTTCTTTTTTTGACTGCCGATTTTTATTATTATTTTTTCCCGATCCCCGATACTCTGAAAAGCACGTGATCGACGCCGATTCCGATCACGTGATCGGATCGGGACATCCCTAGTCTGTACCATTGTTATTGTTTTCCCCTGTGTTCTCTGTGTTCAGTTAGTTCTGTCTGTCACACCTGTGTCCTGTTCAGTGTTGTGCTAGTTACTGAAAAATAGTAACTCAGTTACTTTACTAGTTACTTCATTTCAAAGTAACTTCGTTACTGTACTAGTTACTTACACCCAAAAGTAATGAGTTACTGTGAAAAGTAACTATTTAGTTATTTAAAAAAAAAATAAAAAAAAAAGATTGCTCCCGAGTCCCATGCCCCAAATAGTACTCAAAATCGGTTGATCAACTTGACAGTTTCCATTCACATCACCGAACTCTGCTAAGCAATGTGGTCTAGATACAAACACAAATCTGACACAAACAAATGTTGTCCCGAGTCGATATAATAAGAAGTGCGCCGGTTGAAGGAACAGCCTTGATGTCGCCGGAGCGTTTCATTATAACCATTATAATTCAAGGGTACTACGACTATGCGTGCACCTCATGGTACCAAAGCACCTCAAAGGCGCTTAAAACAAAATTACAAACATCACAAAACAAACTGGTCAGACTACTACTTGACCTGAACCCCAGAACCCACCTCACCCCTGCCCACTTTGACAACCTAGGATGGCTTAGAGTAGACGACAGAGTACAGCAACTTGCAATGGGCCTGGTCTACAAGATAAACTATACGACCGGGGTACCCATGTACATGTCAAAATACTTCCCAAAGGTCAGTGAATACCACAACCACTACACCAGAGGAAGCTCAACAAATCATGTAAAACCCAGATTCGGCTCAAACAAGGGACTAAACACGTTTCGCAATTATGCCACAACAATGTGGAACGCCCTACCCAAAGCTAGGGGTAACAGTACTGTATATTTGAATACCGTTTATGTCACAAATGTATCAGTACTAAATACCTATATGTCCCTATGCCATAAATGTCATGTATGTTGTGTATGTCATAAATGTCTATATGAATTGAAAATGGGGGACCCTGATGGAAACAAGACAAACGTCTTTCTCAGGTCTGCATCCCCTTAACAATTGTATGTATTGAGCCGTACTGTATTGTACCCATTCTGCAATCTGTTAAATAAAGATTTCATTCATTCATTCATTCATTCACCATCTTGCAAGTTGCAACGTTGTTTAAGATATCAATCAAAGCATTGCAACGTTAGAATAGTTAGGATATCAATTGTGCATGAACAGACTATATTTATATTGTTTGATTAGTATTATGAGATTCCCTGGCAGATTTCGTACAGTCAAAATCCGTTGATCAACTTGAGTTTCAGTGAACACATTGCACTCACCAAAGTCTGCGGTGGTCGAGATGTAGTAACGTTACGTTAGTCCAGTTGACTCCAGCAGTGCCTCAAACATGTTCTTTATCTCGTTTCCATGTTGTATATTAATTATCTCTCCAAGTAGTTGCTAAATGGTTTGTTAGTTTGTTACTGCGTTCTTTTTATGTAGATTCATAGCGAGCGTTTGTTTTGTTTACAATAGAGAGGGTCTATTTCTTTCCGTAGCCGCATTTCTGGTTTGCGCATTTCTGATTGGCCAGTGGCATAGCGTTCCCCGCAGCCAGGCTGACAGGATATGAGGATAATAATAATAATAATAATAATAATAATAATAATCACTACCGCTCGCTATCAATCTACGCCGTATATAACGCAAATAACGCAGTGACGAACCATTCAGTAACGTAAGTAGCGTTACTGAATTTCAAAAGTAATGCGTTAGAGTACTAGTTGCGGCAAAAAGTAACTTTGTTTCTGTAACGCGTTACTTTGTAACGCGTTAGTCCCAACACTGGTCCTGTTAGTAATTAATTACCCTCTGTCTCTGATTGGTGTCTGTATTTAAGTGTTCTGGGCCAGCATACACTTGCTGGTTCATTGTTTAATGTTACCATTGTCAGTCGTGTTCGTTGTCTTCTGTTTTGAGTAAAGCCTTATTATCGTCACTACGCCGTCTCCTGCTTCCTGTTAAGTATCTCTCCGTTGTCTGCTGCAAACTGGGTTCCACTCTCCAACATGCTATCGAAACAAGCCATTCATAACATGCATGTCCCCTTTAAACGACTATATATTTCTCACTACTTGTCTCAAAAGGTGACTGCATCATTCATGGAGAACGACAGTTGCCTTGTTTACTCATCTAGGAAGGTTCATATGGAATAATATAAAACTACATTAACCCTTTCACTACCACACTACAGAAGGTTAACCTTTCACTACCACACTACAGATGGTTAACCCTTTGCCGTGTGGCAGTGAAAGGGTTAAAACAGTTTGCTTCAACAGTTAGCTTCCCTTCTGCAATCACAAAGCCAATGCATATAGTATAAGGACTCTAGCCATTGTGACATTGTGACATTGTGACATTGACCACACAATGTTCTGTAGAGACTGGTGGATGGCAATTTATTTTTTTCTGTGCAGCCAATGATGTCATCATGCTTACTTTCTGTGTTATAGACGCTTACCAAGATGGCGGAAAACACAGACATGGAGCAACTCCTGACATCCTTCAAGAAGTTTGCCATCCACGGTGACACCAAGGCCACAGGCAAGGAGCTGAACGGCAAGAACTGGGCGAAGCTGTGTAAGGACTGCAAGATCACCGACGGCAAGAACATCACTGGCACCGATGTGGACATTGTCTTCAGTAAAGTCAAGTGAGTCTGGTATTGTATTGTCTTGTCTTGTCTTGTCTTGTCTTGTCTTGTCTTGTCTTGTCTTGTCTTGTCTTGTCTTGTCTTGTCTTGTCTTGTCTTGAACACATTAATATTATTTGTACACATACTACAAAAACACACATCAAAATTTCCCTGTGACCTATTTAGTCAGATATATATAGAGGTATGTGAACTTGTGAGCCCAAATGTTCCCAATGGGATCAATAAAGGAATCTGTACATTATGTGTACAAAATCTAAATGTCCCTGTGACCTGTTTAGTCACATATACTAGGTAGTGAATGTTGAGCATCAATATGATGGTTCTTGTTGACAACCATCTTCATACCCTCTCTTCATTAACACATTATGTCAGGACAAAAACACTTCTAGTCACAGGTTATCTAGTCCATCCTTCTGTACATATCTCAGCCCACATTCATAAAACCAGAATGGTCACATAGATTTTATTTTTTTAATGCAGTATTTAAATAAGAATCTCTAATGAGAATAGATAAGAACTCTGTGACAATCTAGTGTGCCATCTTGAGTCATTCATGCTATTTTTTTCTGACTGCATTTGAAGAGCAAAGACGTCCAGGGTCATCACCTATGAGGAGTTCCAAAAGGCTCTCGAGGACCTGGCTCCCAAGAGGTTCAAAGGTCAAAGCAAGGAAGAGGCCGTGCAGTCCATCCACAAGCTCATCGAAGGCAAGGAGCCCACCAACGTCGGAGTTACGGTGAGATCATCTCACTCTTATTTTGAAAACAATAAAACCATTCACTTTCCCAGGCTATGGCTCGGAGCATTTCAGAAAAATTCACTTTATGAGGATGATGACACACATGTTCCCCATAATAACAGATAAATACCTATTAGTGGGCTATTATGTAGGTATATGAAGCCCGTTGAGACATGTATTTGTGATATTGCGATACACAAATCAATGTAACATGACTTGACGTGTGGAACGAATCAAATTAGTGTCAAAATAGTGTCTGTGATGGCAACACAATTTTTTGAGGCACTTAAGTCAAATGATGTGGTCCACCGTATGAAATGTCATGCTGAGATCTAAATGGATTCAAATGGAGCAGTTGACAGCATTGGCAGCAAGGAGTAGATCATTAGTGACTTTAAGGAGAGCAGTCTCAGTGAGAGGATTCAGAAACTTGTTATTGTAATGTAATGTAATGTTGTTATTCATAAAAGCATATCTGCTACTTTCTGTAATACCTTAGATAAAAAGGATAGCATGGAAATAGGTCAGTTACTTACTTATAATTGAGTACCTCAGGCAAAGAACTGTATTACAGTTAGGGATGGGTACCGAATTCGGTACTTTTGAGGTACCGAACCGAAACACGTCGGTACTACCAAGTATCGAATCAAGTCAGATACCAAAAAAAATTAACTTTTTTTTTTCATGTCAACGTTCACACGCACAATATATGCTTACCTAGGATTTTACTTGATTCAACAACAAAGCAGTCGGAGCAATGACAAGCCAAAAACTGTCGAAATTGTAGTTATTTGAAGTTTGGATTTTTTTTTGCGGCTGAGGTAGGTAAATTAAATTTCTTGAGACTAAAGTATCGAAAAAAGGTACCGTTGGGTACCGGTATCGATTCACAGGTACCGGTACCGGTATCGGTTCAAATGTGAAAGGTACCCATCCCTAATTACAGTACGTCTATTTTAAGTTTTCAGAGGAACAATGTTTAACAACTTTAACTTATCTAAAGATGGTAAGATGGGTGCTGTGTTCACCCATAGCTAAAGACAGTCGAGGTTGAGTAGTTTCTTGTGATATATCACATTCACACAATTGTTTTAGATTAACTTCACAAGTTCAAATACATGGGCTGTCCAAAAAACTTTCAAAACTACTTACTGTACTGTAAATAGTTCTTCAGTGCATGGTTCAAATTGGGTTTCTTTTTAAGGTTGGACTATCTTCAAAACAAGATGGAACAAGCCTGTGTGGACAAGAAACTATTTATACAGTAATAGAGTAAATATTTGTTCCATTAGTTTGATAAAATCACGTCAGCAAGATTAGGATTTCTTGTAAGAAATAGTTAGCTCTGTGTGAAAAGTAGGCTATAATCAGTTTGAAATGGCTCAGCACGGCATAATTTACAGGGATGACTGAAATGTTGGGAACAGCAGGGAAGATCTGGAGTCTGATATCCTTTAATATCTTTAAATAACTCCTCACACTGTTCAGGGGCTTTATTGTGTATTATTATGTAGACATGATGAAAGTATGAATGACCTGCTTTACTGTCTTTCCTCAATATATACTGTCATCCAAACCTAATAGTATAATATTTCTTGAAATAAATAAAAACAAGTTGTGAATAAGACGGCTAGTGTATATAAAATACTTAAGTCACGTAGGCGGTGTCTCACTAAACATAATTGAGTGGAGTAATTTTCTCATTTATCCAAGCTGCTTTGCTCAGTCCAAGCCAACTCACTTTGATGACATCATGGTCATAATAAGAGACTGACTTCATCTGTATGGCACAGCGCAGCTGTCTATTCTAGTGTTCAAGTATTTAGAGATCATTGTGGGTTTCAATTAAGAGATTTCGATTGGTTCACATCCATAGTTATGAAATACGAGTGAGAAATTACTACATGGCATTGCGTAAGTTCCATAATTGTTCTCTCTGCAACTGAAGTCTGCCAACGTGACAAACAGAATGACGGGAGAAGATTTAGATACTATCTGTCTCCTGACGCTGAAATATAACAAAGCATTGTTCTGCTTCGGCTGGCTGTGCTAATCCCTGATATTTAGAAGCCTACATCGTTCTGGTCTTGGCACAAAGACAAGACTGGCAGTGGGGAGCTGAATACCAAATTGCACAAAAACGCTAACTGTAATAAAAGAGCTTCCAAACACTTTTAACACTACACCATATTTGATCTATTTATTACAAAAAGATTTGCACTACATCCATACCTCATTTTTGCATTTTAAAAAGTTAGCATTTTTGTACCTCAGTTTGCATTTTGTACTTCATCCCGTACTTTTGGTTGTACTTTAGGTTGTATATTGTATATTTGTATAGTGTTTGGACTTTTTCTTTTAACTTTCTTTTACTGTATGAAGCACATTCTCAGAGAGCTCATACAGAACCAAGCATTTCACTGTAATGTACATGTATTGTACCTTATACGTGACAAATAAAACAAAACTTGAACTTGAAACATAACAACAACTTTAGTTTTAATTTGATGCGTCTGTTCTGTTTTCCCACAGAGAGTGGCGAAGACGGCTGCCGTGGACCGACTGACGGACACGGCCAAATACACAGGGTCCCATAAAGAACGCTTCGACCAGACTGGCAAGGGTAAAGGCAAGGGCGGCCGCGAGGAGCTAGTGGAGAAGACGGGCTACGTGGGCGCCTACAAGAACGCCGGCACGTACGACGAAAAGACCGGTCTGGGGACCAAACCTTGAACTTTGACCCCCTCGCCCTGAGCTGACTCCACCCCTCCCATCTGCAGAGGCACGATGACGTGGCTTGTGGTCAGATCTTTTGAGATGCCTTTCGGTTTTATGTGTGCTTTGGTGGCACTTAGCGAGGAGAGCGTGTTCTGCATTGATTATGAATCAGAGATGTGGAGATGTGTTTACAGATGAGATCGGCACCCTGTTCAAAGTTCCTCCTGGTCTGCTCGTGTACATAATATGCCTGTAATATACCCTGACCTGCTTTCCCTTTAGTCTGTCTAAGTTGCACTGTGACCTTACAATATGCAAATCAACCGACGGTCAAGTCTCTTCAAAGCTACCGTAGATTTCATCAAGATTATGCAAGGTTTCATAAACCACATATTTTATTGTAAGATTTCCATTTACAGTTCAATTATGCTGCAGTAAGACTCCAAAATAACCCATTGACAAGATTCTTATTGTCAAGATTTGCTTGGTTTTGAACGTTTTGTATGTTTTCTTTTTCTTTTCTTTTTTCCCTTTGTTTTCGTGTTTTGCTGGTGCAGGAACTGGACAATGACTGCATTAAAATTATTTTGTTAAATGAATGTTACATGAATAAAGTGTGCCTCTTTAAGTGTGGTCTATGTGCTTTATTATCATTATCTATCCCATCACTTTGCCCTATCCTATCACTTTGTTAGAATTGTATATAGTCTTTTATCTTTATTTTATTTTATATTATATTGGATGCTGCTACGGTCGAGGAACCACAACAAAGCGAATGTCACTATTTTTTTTCTGTAAAAGGTAGGCCTACCGAATGATAATAAAGTGACAATAAAAGGAATCTGAATCTGAACCTGAATCACGAGGAAATAACTGAGCTGACACCACACATGAATAAACACTAACCGTACAGAAAGATGACGCTCAGCCTCGCCCAGCCGCCCGCTCCGCTCACCTATTGTTCCTTTGACATTTAGGGCCCGTAAATTGAGATCTGGGCCTCCAGCCCATGAGACTTGACTGCAGTCCACAGTGGCAGGCGGTTGTCTTGACTTCAGTGATACACACACTGTGGTCATACACTGTTGGCATGCCGTGCTGCTGGAGAATCTGGTAGTAATATTTATGGGTGTCCCATTCACACTGACCTGCCTCATTGCCTCTCCGTCAAGGTGACATTTTCACATAGGACTGGCACATCTGGAACCAGGCTTCCTCCCGCAGGCAACAGCAGGCCTCTCCCCAGCCTTATATTTTGGCCTGAGGGCAACTTTGCCATTACCGCCCCACCTCTGTTTAAAGAGGGAGCATTCCACATGAGCAGGCTTCAGTTTCCTCCTGGTCACTAACACCATGTTAAGCTGGGGAGGGTGTGTGTGTGCGTGTGTGTGTGCGTGCATGTGAGTTCATGCGCACGCACGTGTGTGTGTGTGTGTGTGCGCGCGAGTGTGAGTTCATGCGCACATGTGTGTGTGAGCCATCCCACATACTCCCTCCCAACCACTGTGGCCAGGAACAGGAAGCTGATGCGGGTCCCTTGTTGTCATGGCAACCTAAGCGTACACAAAATAACACTTCAGCACCTGGCTTTGGCATCTCTCTCTCTCTCTCTCTCTCTCTCTCTCTCTCTCTCTCTCTCTCTCTCTCTCTCTCTCTCTCTCTCTCTCTCTCTCTCTCTCTCTCTCTCTCTCTCTCTCTCTCTCTCTCTCTCTCTGTTTCTCTCTCTCTCTCTGGCCCCTCCCCTCCCTTCCTCACTCTGCCTTCTGTGTTCGTAACCAAACACATAAGTTCATGGCAACGTTTGTTTGGGACATCTCCTTGGAAGCTCTAATCAGAAACATATCTCACCCTGCAGGCTGGCCACTCATAACCCAGCCTTTGTGTTGCGGCATAGCGCTCACCGTCACGCCGTGATAACAGGCAGAACAGGAAGACGTGGCGCTGCTGAACTCTCAACTTCTCCTCGGGCGGTTGCTGGGGCTTAAGCAGCGACTAGGGAGAGAACAGGGGCTGAAGCAGTGGCTAGGGAGAGAACAGGGGCTGAAGCAGTGGCTAGGGAGAGAACAGGGGCTGAAGCAGCGACTAGGGAGAGAACAGGGGCTGAAGCAGTGGCTAGGGAGAGAACAGGGGCTGAAGCAGTGGCTAGGGAGAGAACAGGGGCTGAAGCAGTGGCTAGGGAGAGAACAGGGGCTGAAGCAGCGACTAGGGAGAGAACAGGGGCTGAAGCAGTGGCTAGGGAGAGAACAGGGGCTGAAGCAGTGGCTAGGGAGAGAACAGGGGCTGAAGCAGTGGCTAGGGAGAGAACAGGGGCTGAAGCAGCGACTAGGGAGAGAACAGGGGCTGAAGCAGCCACTAGGGAGAGAACAGGGGCTGAAGCAGTGGCTAGGGAGAGAACAGGGGCTGAAGCAGCCACTAGGGAGAGGCCTGGGGCTGAAGCAGCCACTAGGGAGAGGCCAGGGGCTGAAGCAGCCACTAGGGAGAGGGCTTGGGTTGTGGCTGAAGCAGCCACTAGGGAGAGGGCTTGGGTTGTGGCTGGTAACAATGCAGCTGACGTCCACATGGAGCCCGCAGGCCTCTCGTCTGGCCCCCGATGACATCAGAGGCTCCACCAGGCCAACCCCACAGAGGTCGAGCAGGCTATGTGCAACATTTGATATGATCCTGTCCTCTGTCAGTGATGATGGCTTCATCTGTGTTTATGTTCCCCCATGCTGCCGTTCACAGGACAAGGAGTCCACTGGCTACTCACCAGATGGAGAGCCCTTATTGTCTCAACGCATGAGTGTGTCTGCAGTTGTTCTGAGATTAAAACAGAGGAAGGATGGGCTATAGGAGGGTGAGTCTGAGTTATAGGAGGGTGAGTCTGAGTTATAGGAGGGTGAGTCTGAGTTATAGGGTGGGCTATAGGAGGGTGAGTCTGAGTTATAGGGTGGGCTATAGGAGGGTGAGTCTGAGTTATAGGAGGGTGAGTCTGAGTTATAGGGTGGGCTATAGGAGGGTGAGTCTGAGTTATAGGGTGGGCTATAGGAGGGTGAGTCTGAGTTATAGGGTGGGTTATAGGAGGGTGAGTCTGGGTTATAGGAGGGTGAGTCTGGGTTATAGGAGGGTGAGTCTGGGTTATAGGAGGGTGGGTCAGGGTTATAGGAGGGTGAGTCAGGGTTATAGGGTGGGTTATAGGAGGGTGAGTCTGGGTTATAGGAGGGTGAGTCTGAGTTATAGGGTGGGTTATAGGAGGGTGAGTCTGGGTTATAGGAGGGTGAGTCTGAGTTATAGGAGGGTGAGTCTGAGTTATAGGGTGGGTTATAGGAGGGTGAGTCTGGGTTATAGGAGGGTGAGTCTGAGTTATAGGAGGGTGAGTCTGAGTTATAGGGTGGGTTATAGGAGGGTGAGTCTGAGTTATAGGGTGGGTTATAGGAGGGTGAGTCTGGGTTATAGGAGGGTGAGTCTGAGTTATAGGGTGGGTTATAGGAGGGTGAGTCTGAGTTATAGGGTGGGTTATAGGAGGGTGAGTCTGAGTTATAGGGTGGGTTATAGGAGGGTGAGTCAGGGTTATAGGAGGGTGAGTCTGAGTTATAGGAGAGTCTGAGTTATAGGGTGGGTTATAGGAGGGTGAGTTTGACTTATATAGGGTGGGTTATAGGAAGATGAGTCTGGGTTATATAGGCTGGATTATAGGAGGGTGGTGGAGTGAAATGCCAGCCACACCTCAGCTCAATCACTTAAGTGGAGGATTAAATGGATGGTTGGTTTATTTTACTGCTCCATTAATGGGAAATTTTTCAACAACTATAAATGAAGCCAAAATTAGATGAAGAACATAAAACCTTGACATCTGGAAAACAAAAATAGGCTGGGGAAATGACTGCATATGTTTCAACTGGAGAATGAAGAAAGAGAGAGAAATAAAACAAGAGAGAGAGAAATAAAATAAGAGAAAGAAATAGAGAAAGCGAAAAAGAAAAAAAGAAACAAAGAAATAGAGAAAGAGACAAAGAAAGAAAGAAAGAAAGAAAGAAAGAAAGAAAGAAAGAAAGAAAGAAAGAAAGAAAGAAAGAAAGAAAGAAAGAAAGAAAGAAAGAAAGAAAGAAAGAAAGAAAGAAAGAAAGAAAGAAAGAAAGAACAAATGAACGAACAAAAGAAAGAAAGAAAGAAATAGAGAAAGAGAAAGAGAAAGAGAAAGAGAAAAAGAAAAAGAAAAAGAAAAAGAAAAAGAAAAAGAAAAAGAAAGAAAGAATGAAATAGAGAAAGAGAAAAAGAAAAAAAGAAAGAAAGAAATAGAAAGAGAAAAAGAAAGAAAGAAAGACAGAAAGAAAGAAAGAAAGAAAGAAAAGAAAGAAAGAAAGAAAGAAAGAAAGAAAGAAAGAAAGAAAGAAAGAAAGAAAGAAAGAAAGAAAGAAAGAAAGAAAGAAAGAAAGAAAGAAAGAAAGAAAGAAAGAAAGAAAGAAAGAAAGAAAGAAAGAAAGAAAGAAAGAAAGAAAGAAAGAAAGAAAGAAAGAAAGAAAGGCTGGGAGAAAGGATGGGAGAAAAATGGAAAATGGGAGAAAAAGGTGGATAAAAAAAAAGAAAGGAAGGAAGGCTTGGAAAGCAAAGTGTCTTAACACAACAGACAAAAGCATCTGCTTCTTCAGAACTCCACGTGAGTCACTAGAACTCATTCAGGAAAGGGACAAGAACAATCAGCCCACAAAAAAACAACACCATTAAATCTTCACCTGCAGGTCAATAAGAGAAGCACAAACATCTCCCGCTGCTTGTACGTGATCACCGGGACCCGCTGCTCTCCATTCCTTCGCAAAAAGCCTCAGAATTCGATCACTTTGTTAGCACAGCTTGTCCTTGTTGAGTGTGGTTGGTTTCAGCGGAGAGCCGACTACTGTCAGTGATGAAGAACAGAGCCGCTCTCGCAGGATGAATGGCAGTCATTAGGCTGTAGTGTTTGATTAGCGAGGCACAGGCGGACTAATGATTAGTGCGAAAAATAAAGTTGAACTTTAGATTAAATCGGCGTGGACACGTCGGGACCCGATGACATCACAAGCGGCCGCTGTGAAGGATTGATCATAGGACCATGCACTGTAACTTTATGAAATGAACCGTGATAAATCAGAACAGATGGGTGAAACTTCACATGATGAAAAAGAGTGTGCGAAGACTGGGTTCAAAGTGAAGACTGCGTTCACATTTTCCTCCCCACAGCCCTCTAGTCTACACAGGGTCTGTGTGTTTTATTAGCTATGGACAAACCTCACCGTATCCAGGTGTGTCTGTAACTGGTCCCTCCAATGTCAGTTAGTTCATTACTTGTGTAGTGAGTGAGATCATTATCTGTCCTTGTGAGTAGAGAGTAAGTAGCACTTAGTGAGAAGTTCTTTCTGTGAAGCCAGCTATGGACCTGCCCGTGGTGATGGATGGTCATGCAGGACCCTCTGAGTCACTCCTTCACCACCGTAGGGTCAGAGGTCGACGATGATTAGGGTTCCACCTCAGGATGATCCTCCACCACACACACACACACACACACATTTCCATGCACACCACATTTATGCATGCAGGGACATGCAATCACATGTGCACACAAGCACTTACCAACACACATGCATGCATGTGCACACATATACACAGTATACACATTTTCATGCACACCACATATTCATGGCATGCACAGACATGCAATTACACACACAGGCAGCACACGTGTGCAAGGTCCACACGCACGCACACACGCACACACGCACGCATGCACGCACGCACGCACGCACACGCACACACACACACACACACACACACACACACACACACACACACACACACACACACACACACACACACACACACACACACACATTCTTTGAAGATCATGTCAGAGCATTGTGAAGGCCAGGACTAGGTCAACTCCTGTTTGTATCATTTTGATAGACGTCATGTTTGATTTTTTTTCAACCCTCTAATCTAAAGGAGTTGATGTTGACTTAATGACATGGACAATACCAACAGATAAGGTACGGTAGATATCTCTGCGTATAGCAACAGTAGAGCTTCAAACAGCCTGGAATCCAGTCATCGTGATATGAATGACACAGTGGACCCTGATGTAAACAAGATGAAAGTCTTTCTCTGGTCTGCTTCCCCTTAACAATTGTGTGTATTGAGCTGTACTGTACCCATTCTGCAATCTGTTAATAAAGTGTTTAATCAATCAATCAACACAGGGTCACTGAGAAGCATCACGTCTGTCCACCAGAGGGTGCCATCTCATAAATCAGTGCACAAAACTACATACAGGCCTACAAAACAACGCCAGCACACGGCAGTACAATGCACTCCCCCACTACTGCAACCATTTCAACATATTAGCAGCGAAAGAACAAAGGGACAGTCTGCGAATTTAAGCGATTTTCCTTTTTTTTTTTTTTATTATCTGAGCATGCCTTTTATTTAGCATGTAATAGCCTACACTGTGAGGTGCAGGTGTTTTGCCACTCTCTGAAAGTAGATCCGGGCCTCCTCCTTTGTCAATATCTCTCGCTCACACCTGTGCAAGTGTTGAACCAAAGAAAAGAGGTTTGGTTTGGAGACGAGCTGTGTCCATGACAACTAAAAATGCACTTACTAAAAATGCACTTTGCACTGCCAGCAGGAACGCAGCCACCTGCACGTCGTATAGATATTTAGCTCCCTGTGGCTAGATATCCCATATCTCTGTATCATACAGTTGACATTCTGGCAAGGTGCTTGGAATCCGCTTTACTGCGCTCTTTCATAAGGATGTCAGGTACCGTAGCCTGAACAGAAGAGCTCCAACTTGTCTTTCAACAGGTGAGGACTGAGAACTCAAGAGTGTTATGTTACGGACTTACGGTTATATGAACTGAACATGCTGCAAAGCACAACATAATAGCCATGATGCTGGAATGAATCAATAAGTGTTTATCATGAATCAATACGTCTTTTTTTGATTGATTGATTGATTGATTGATTGATTGATTGATTGATTGAAAATTGTGTTGACAGATTGCAGAATGGGTACAATACAGTACAGCTCAATACACACAATTGTTAAGGGGATGCAGACCAGAGAAAGACTTTCGTCTTGTTTACATCAGGGTCCCCCATTTTCAATTCATCATAACATATGACATACATGATGACATACAGATAAACAGTACTGTTACATCTACAATCTACTTCCAGGTCTGGTATATCCTTCCTCCAAACTGAGTCTAGGGGAAGGGCTTCATACGAAGATGTAAGTAAGTGACTGTAAAAGTCCGTGACAAATCCTCTCGATGTCTCCCTTTCATAAAAGAACTTGTGATATCTGTGGTACTCAAGTGGTGTCTTTAATGGGACTCCATGAGCCTTCAAGCATGCTAATAATTGTCTGTAGAAATAATATGTGGAACTGGTGAGGTTAAATTTGTTATGTATATCTTGATAGCTACAGAAACCCCGTTCGTTGAAGATATCTCCCAATGTATGTATGCCATTCTTTTCCCATTTGGGAAATCTGATAGGTTGTTGTGCAATAAGGAGTGTATTGTTATTAAATATGGGAGAGTGTTTATGCCATTTATGTTGGTTAGTAAAAAAAAATTGTGTTTGTGTAGTATACACCAACCTATCAATTAAGCAATGCAACTTGAAATTTGGCCCTCGTATTACACATGTGATCCGGATATGGCGTGAAACACAAAGTAACTTAGTGATATTGATTGAAAATTGTATTAACAGATTGCAGAATGGGTACAATACAGTACGGCTTAAGGGGATGCAGACCAGAGAAAGACTTTCGTCTTGTTTACATCAGGGCCCCCATTTTCAATTCATCATAACATATATGACATACAGGTAGACAGTACTGTTACATCTAGACATTTATGACATGATATATATACAATACTGTTTATGAGTACAAAAATAGTCTAAAAAGATAGTATATACATTTGAGGGGGAAGAAACTGTACATTGGAGGAGGTTGGGTAGGTGGGGTGGGGTGGGGCCCGGGGGGGGGGGGTAGGTTGGGTAGATGGGGGGGTAAACTGTACATTGGAGGGGGTTTGGTTTGGACATTTACAGGGGCCAGTTTCCAGGTAGTCTGTAGATTTAGCCAACTAGTATGGATTTCGCCCTTTCGAACAGGATTTCAACCCATACAGTTTCAATTGATACATGATTCAGGTCAGTTCTGTTAATGAATTTGGTATCTTTATGTATATACATGCAGACACCAACTCCATGCTTGTTCCTATCATTCCTGATTATTGAGGTGTTCTCAAATTCTAACAAACACTCTTTCACTCCCTCCCTCTCTCTCTCTCTCTCTCTCTCTCTCTCTCTCTCTCTCTCTCTCTCTCTCTCTCTCTCTCTCTCTCTATTCCCTTCTCTGTCCTCTTCCATCTGTGATCTCTGTTTCTTTCTGTTAATGTGTGTTTTCCTGTGTCCCCCTCATCTTGTATAATGATGTTTGTTATATTGACAAACAGATGCCCTGACGTCACACATAGCAATAAGCAATTTACTATTTCTTTAACAAAATGTTTTCTTTTGTAACATGATATGTACATATATAAACCATACCTGGTGATTGCGAGTGTGTAAAAATAAAAAAAGAGAATAACTAGACAATTCCGCGGGGGAAATTGTGAAAGTGTGGGTGATGCCTGTGCACCGCCGGCCAACGGGAGAGGGTCTGTATTGTCTCTATGACAAATGGTTCAAAAGATACAAAAGAGGTGGTTGCTAGGGTGTTATAGCTGGTTGCTAGGGTGTTTCTAGGTGGTTGCTAGGGTGTTATAGCTGGTTGCTAGGGTGTTTCTAGGTGGTTGCTAGGGTGTTATAGGTGGTTGCTAGGGTGTTGACATGACATGAAACAAAACATATCACAATACAATAATAATACATAAAAAGACTTCCCAGGACAATAACTTAGCACCAACTTAACCAGACAACAGAAACAAAAGCCAAGACAACAGTTTTGACTGATAAAGTGACCATATTTATTTTTCCAAATGAAAATTCACAATCCGTCAACAACTTGTAATACATCCAACCTAAGACGCTCGAAGCTTTTTGTTCTTCTTTTTTCATAGCGGAGCCTTGAAAAAAAGGCTTTGAGTGGACACATCACCACCACAACAAGTCACCTGCGGCATCACCACCGCTATGATGGCGTTAAAAGCCTACAACGCTAGAAGCTAGAAGCTAGAAGCTGCTGTGAATCCAAAGCCAGCTATTGACGAGTCGTTTGCTAAATTAAATAAGTTTGACAGAAATGACCCAAGGGCTCAAGCCGCTAGCTTTTAAGCAGTCCTTGGTGGTGCAAATTAACCTGGCTACTATGGAGCAATAAGTGACTGCGTTCAACCGAGGGTTGCATCACAGCCATGGTGGAAGGGGCTAGCTTTGCTTAGCTCCTCGCGTCGTCGTAGGCTTCTAAGTTAACACAATAACACACCGTCGTAGCGGTGGTGATGCCGCAGGTGACCCGTCAGACTGGATGTATTACAAGTTGTTGCCCTTTTCCCTCCTTGTGGAACTTCTGCATTGCATTTATTACAAATAGCAAGCGAACCTTTTCCTCAGTACCGACGCGGCCATCTTTGTTTTAACGTCCAAGCTGATTCAGAAACTTACGTGGCTACGTCACAGCCAAGAAAGGGAGCGCTGGATTTGTGTAAAACGCCCTGTTCCTAAACCACACACTGCCAGTCGTACCACAGTACTGGCAAAACGGGATGAGCCTACAGTCAAAACAAACGCACTTCATTCCAATTCACCCACACAGCATTCTTTTTTACCAAAACATATATTATATTATCGGAGCTATTAATAACGTTATCAGGTTTATCGGGATGACGTCATAATTGCTGATATCGGCCCGATAATTATCGGCCCGATAATTATCGTGCATCCCTAGTTAACGTTAGACAGCATTGCTTCAGAGTCCGCCTATTTTGCGACCTGAAATAAGTGCCTGTTGTTTTTTTCCCCACAAGGGGTCAAATGCATCTAACATGCTTTCCATCCTCGCCATTCCTTTATGCCCACGTCACGTTAAATACTGAAATTAACGTTGCGTTAGTGTAAGCTAACTAAGATAACCTGATAGAGCGATAGAGAGAACAGCAGAGGTCCACTAGGGACTGGGAAGGAGGGGGGTTACTGCATTCTCGAGATAGCCCCACTACCAGGATCTGGCCGGTACTGCACCTTCTGACTCCCAATATGCCTTTTCCAGTCAAAATACAGCGCTGTGACAGTGAATAGGATATTAATATAAAAAGGTAAGAAAAACGTCTGGAAGACATCAAAAATAAAAATGTCAAATGATATTTCCATTGCCTTTTTTTTTTTATTTAAATGTTACTGATTGTGTTAAATGGGTATATAATATCGTCTCATATCAATCGCAGGCACCTGCATCGAATCGTATCGTATCGTGGCAGACTTTGTGATATCGGAAAATATCGTATTGTTGTCCAAAGAATCGATATCGTATCGTATCGTGATGAAACTGGTGATTCCCACCCCTAGTTGCTAGGGTGTTACTAGGTGGTTGCTAGGGTGTTATATGTGGTTGCTAGGGTGTTATAGCTGGTTGCTAGGGTGTTTCTAGGTGGTTGCTAGGGTGTTATAGGTGGTTTCTAGGGTGTTACTAGGTGGTTGCTAGGGTGTTATAGGTGGTTGCTAGGGTGTTTCTAGCTGGTTGCTAGGGTGTTTCTAGGTGGTTGCTAGGGTGTTATAGCTGGTTGCTAGGGTGTTTCTAGGTGGTTGCTAGGGTGTTATAGGTGGTTTCTAGGGTGTTACTAGGTGGTTGCTAGGGTGTTATAGGTGGTTGCTAGGGTGTTATAGGTGGTTGCTAGGGTGTTTCTAGGTGGTTGCTAGGGTGTTATAGGTGGTTGCTAGGGTGTTATAGCTGGTTGCTAGGGTGTTTCTAGGTGGTTGCTAGGGTGTTATAGGTGGTTGCTAGGGTGTTTCTAGGCGGTTGCTAGGGTGTTATAGGTGGTTGCTAGGGTGTTATAGCTGGTTGCTAAGGTGTTTCTAGGTGGTTGCTAGGGTGTTATAGCTGGTTGCTAGGGTGTTTCTAGGTGGTTGCAAGGGTGTTATAGGTGGTTGCTAGGGTGTCTAATGTAAGTGGTATAGTTAAAGGGTTAACCCATTGTATAGAGGTCATGGCTCACATCCACCAATGAATGTAGAAGTCAGTACTGAGTTGATTGACACCTCCCTTAAGTGTCATGCACATGCACATGCAGGTGTCAATCAACTCAGTACACCTGCATGCCTTAATTGATTCAAATCCTGTGGTCAACATAGACCAATGAAAGAGGATATCCCTACTGAGTACAATGGCACAACCCGCAAGTCTCTACAACAAACGGTTCAAAAGAAACAAAAATGGGGCGTGGCCTAATGATCAAGGGTTAATCCCCTGATGGGGGAGGAGCCAAACCATGGGGGCGTGGTCAACATAGACCAATGAAAGAGGATATCCCTACTGAGTACAATGGCACAACCCGCAAGTCTCTACGACAAACGGTTCAAAAGATACAAAAAGGGGGTGCGGCCTAAGGATCAAGGGTTAATCCCCTGAAGGGGGAGGAGCCGAACCATGGGGTCATGGTCAACATAGATCAATGAAAGAGGATATCCCTACTGAGTACAATGGCACAACCCGCAAGTCTCTACGACAAGCGGTTCAAAAGATACAAAAAGGGGGCGCGGCCTAAGGTTCAAGATTAATCCCCTGAAGGGGGAGGAGCCGAACCATGGGGGCGTGGTCAACATAGACCAATGAAAGAGGATATCCCTACTAGGGGTGCACAATATTTCTGCTCCTCAAGGTCGATACCAATAACCGATAATATATATATATTTATTGTATTATACATTTTCTTTTTATGTATATTCCTGTAGTTTTGACCTAACCAGATTTATCATGACATGAGCGTTACTACTATGAACAAAACAAAGCCAAGAGAACAGTTTTGACTCTTCAAATAAAGTGACTATATTTATTTTTCCAAATAAATATAATTTGAGTCAATCACAAAATTCACAATCCGTCAATGTCATTAACAATGTGTTTCCCTGAACAACGAGTGAACTAAAAACCAACAGGTATTGTGCTTTGTCAGCAGATAAAACATTTGTCGCTATAGGAGAGGAGACTGTTGTTGTCTTAGTCCATGAAACAACTATTACTTGGCATTTATAGGACAGCACGCCTCAAAAAGAATTAAATAAACCAAACAAATCATCTCTGTCAAACGTCTTTAATTTTGCAAACGCCTCGTCAAACTGCAAGTGTGTTGGTAAAAGACTACACGCCGCCGGCTCCTTTGCAGCTGGCTTTGGGTTAGCTTAGCCTTTAGCTGGTCATTCATTGGTCTATGTTGAAAGAGGATATCCCTACTGAGTACAATGACACAACCCGCAAGTCTCTTCTTCTTCTTCTTCTTCTTCTTCTTATTTGATTTTCCGGCAGTGTAGACGCATCGTGGCGTATTACTGCCCTCCGCAATTCTTTTGATGGGCTCTTCTTCTTCTTCTTCTTCTTCTTTTCCCGCAGTCTATTGGAACCCGTCATCCCCTACATTGTCCATTGGAGTGCAGCTACTGCTGCTACTTCCTGTCTGAGCCCCCCTCCGCGGGACCCTCCTTGCCCCCTGCGATCTTATTCTGGGCTGCTTGGTCCCTCTCAGCCCCCTCACCCAATTCCCTAACCACCTCCTCCCATTTCAGACCTTCCATTCCCAACCGTTTCTCTACGACAAACGGTTCAAAAGATACACAAAGGGGGGGTGGCCTAAGGGGGTGTGGCCTACGGGTCGGGGGAGTGGTCAACATAGACCAATGAAAGAGGATATCCCTACTGAGTACAATGACACAACCCGCAAGTCTCTACGACAAATGGTTAAAAAAAATACACAAAGGGGGCGTGGCATAAAGGGGTGGTCTAATGATCGGGGGAGTGGTCAACATAGACCAATGAAAGAGGATATCCCTACTGAGTACAATGACACAACCCGCAAGTCTCTACGACAAATGGTTCAAAAGATACAAAAAGGGGGCATCAAGGGTTAATCGCCTGAGAGGTCATTGCTAGGTCATTGAGTTTATTGAGTTCCCTCTGAGTCATGCACACCTGCTACCCTTAATTAATTCGAATTCTAACTGACAGACACTATGGGCCCAATGTATGTATGTATGATGTATGTATGAGGGCTGAGGCGTCCTTCACTCTCACGATTAAAGCAAAACGATAAAAGATGAAGCTTAGTGACCTTAATATGAGCACTTGAAGGGTTATGTGAAGGGTTTTGTGCGATATTGTGTAATTCCGTCAACAATTGTGGCCTGGGTGGCGATCGGAAAACAAGGGAAGGAACGGTAAAAAATCTGATTTTAGCTAGAGTGGAGAGCCCATTCGTGTCTATGTGGAGCATGACTTTCAAAGAAATTGTCATAAATTGAGAGAAATGTCCAATTCCATTTATTTTTCTTTTGTGATCGTTTTGATGTGTTGTTTTTATATCTACGTCCAAAATTGAGATCACTGTCGCAATTTACAAAAGGTGATGGTAAAACAAGAAAATGCAGCTTCTACACTCTAGTTCTGCCATTCATTCCTTATGGACCAAAATTTCCCGTTTAAAGTCGATTTGTAGCCAAACGGTGCGGTGAAACTTTCCAAGAAGTAATAGCAACTCGAGTTGGACCAAGCCGGTCCTTTTGATACCTTACACGTGTATGTGGTGCGAAAGCTCAGGGATGGAGTTAGCGGACAAGAATCGGCGGAATAAATAAAGAATAATAAAGAGTATAGATTATAATCGTGTGGGGTCACCCACACTAATAATAATTTTCTAAAGTTCTTATGCTGGACTTGTGGTCTTGTTCCGTGACTGTAAGATAGCTGCTTATAACGTATACATATTCAGATGTGAGAATGATTTCACCAGTATGATCAAGTCCAAATTGATGAATGCCAAGCCTGTTGCAGGAGAATTGGTTCATTTTAAGATTAGATTGGAACAGCTCCTTTAAAAAAATGTAATTTCATTATTGTGCCTGATTGCAATGTGGTACAAAGGGCAGCAAGCTATTAACTTCATGGCCAAATAAGCTCCATGACATTTCAATTCCACTCAACAGTAAACAATTAAAACATTTGGGCTATCAAAGGTCAGTATGGGGCCCTTTGTCGGGTTCTGATGGCGTGCGACTGGCCCAGTTATGGGCTTACTGTAACATTCAGATGTTTATGGATATACATTTTTAAATTGGACACAATTCAACAGTGAAAAATATCCACCGTTTGGTTTTAAAATGTCTTCTGTCTTGTGTTCAAGCAGGAGCTTGGACATACAATCAAGATGAATGATTACGGTAAGAGTTAATAATTGTAGGCATTTTCAATTTCAAAAGGAGAAATCAATGTAGAAAATAAACAAACCTACACATGATACAGGCAATTTCACAACTTCATCAACATACTGTCGTTTATTTATATTGTCCTCTATTGTCTAGCATGTACAATAGCTAGTGCAGCGTCTCTACCACCTGAGACAGTTAAGGAAGTTCAGAGTATCGGGAAAGATACTCCAGTCCTTCTACTCAGGAGCTGTAGAGAGCATCCTGACCGGAAACATCACTGCCTGGTATGGAAACAGCACGGCACAGGACAAGAAGGCCCTACAGAGAGTGGTGCGCTCAGCCGAGCGTACCACGGGTATTGCACTACCCCCCCTGCAGGTTCTATACAACAAGAGGTGCAAATCCAGAGCCTGCAGGATAATGAAAGACCCTCACCACCCCAATAACAGCCTGTTTCAGCTGCTGAGGTCAGGCAGACGCCTGCGAACCCCAGCTACTAGGACAGAGCGGCTTAGGCTCAGCTTCTTCCCCCAGGCCATCAGAGCCATGAACAATGAACATTGAGTGCTCAGAACATTGAACTGTCCACAGCCAAGCACACATGAACACACACACGACACGCACACTGTGCACGCTCACACACGAGCAGCCACTTAACACTTTAACATGAGCGGGCACACACTCATGTCGCACACACGCACACTTATGGCCAAAGGAAAGGACACTTTAAATTAGAATAACAGGAACAGTGTATTGCACTACCAAAGCTAACTAGCATGTCCCATATGCTCTGTAAATAACTATGTACAGATACCGAGATGTCACTCCATGTTACCTGTTACCTGTTACTGCACAATGTTGTTTTCTTCTTTTGATTCTATTATATGTACCACTGTATTGCACATTGTTGCGGGCAAGACCACCAGCATTTCATTGTATACCTGTATGCCGTGACAATTAAAACTCTTGACTTGACTTGACTTGACTTGTATATATTTACGTCACCCTCTTAAAATAATGGCCTAAGTCATTTTTGGGAGAAACTGTTTTGTTTGCCTAACTCATATCATCATGATGCTGGCCACCCTCTGGTACAATCGCCTACATCCTTAATTGAAAGGATCATGCTGTTTCTACCCTGGAAGAATATTGCTTATGTCAAGAGTGTGACTTAGGCAGTTTTATCTTTTGCCTAAGTCACAAGACATGCGACTTAGGCAATTTTACAACTTTTCAAGATGGCAGATGCTTCGAGAAGCAAGAAAAGCTACAGTCTGGATGAAGTAATATCCATGATTCAGGGCTCGTCCCCTATTGTTAAGTGATGAGGTTTACTATAATATAGGCCAGGCTATACATGTGTGTAGTTATTTAGTCTTTTACTGTCACAAATTATAGTTTAATTACAAACACAAAATAGAGAATGAATCCAAGCAGAAACATCTCAAAGGAATGCCATACAAGGGCAAAGGTGGCAACAAAATACCTGCGAAGGCTAAGGGTCCTCCCTGCAATTCAAAGTTCTGTCAACGAGTCAAGACTCGAGACTGCCAATCCATTACAGAAGAACAGAGGCAGTGGATATTTCAGAATGTTTGGTCGATGAACACCTGGGAAGAACGTCGGTTATACATCAAAACAAAGGTCGCCATAAAGCAAAGGAAAGTTGCTGAAGAATCCAGGCGCAATGTGTCATTGTCCTACCAACTTAAACTTCAGGATGGAACGAGTCATAAAGTGTGCCAGGCAATTTTTTCCTCTACACTTGGTCTCCCTGAAAGAACCATTAGACACTGGCTGAATGAAGACACCATCGACCATGACAGACAAGCAGCAGCCCTGCCAACTAAATCTGGACCTAAGAGTGGCAAGCATGCAAAGCTGGAAACTGACGTCACAGATTTCCTTAAGGACTGGTTGAAGGACCTGCCCACTGTTGATTCGCATTACTGCAGAAGCACAGCGATCTACAAAGACAAGAAGTTCCTTCACCCAGGCACAACCATCTCCCAACTACATCGGGAATATCAACAAGCAGCTGTGGAAGAATTTTCATGTGTCGAGTCGGCAGTAATTTTGGAGACTGGGAAAATACAGTTTTCTTACCTTGTAGTAGTAACGTGAATATTTAGGAAAATAGCTTTAGTACCACTTCTGTAAAGAAAGACTTCGCTGTGGAAGAGAAATAAACCATTTGGATATCTTTTTTTTACACTGGAGCGGCAGTGGACAGTTTTTTTCTTTATCAACGAACGTACTCATGACACGAGTAAGCAACTTTAACCAGTAGAGTGGAACGTCGGCCCTCATAAGTGATTTGAGTTGTAACTGTTGAGTTTGCTTTATTGAATTAAAGGGCCAAACTGCCCTCTGTCCCCTGAGTCTCTGCGTGCCCTGCTAGTGTGGCTTATCCTTCCCCATTGTCTGTCAAAGAAATGGGAATAAAAAAAGTGACACGTTTTTGCCCAAGTCACTTACTCAAGAAGTAATTTGGCCTAAGTCAGGTTTAAAATGGCTCAAGTCACACCGGCATGTTCGTAAATTGGCCTAAGTCATTTATTCCTTTTATGTTACATAATTGATAGACATCGTTATTTTTATGTTAATTGTCTTCTATTGTCATAACATCTTTGTGTGAAATTATTAATAAATATAATATATTCTATATATGGTTCAGTTTATTATGTTTCCTGAAAAACGAGAAATTATGACTTAGGCCACTATTTTAAGAAGGCGACGTGTATATATATATGTAACGGTTGTGACAACGTCACCTTAAAATTCGATGCCCCAAGGGAGATTCGAACCCCGGTCTCCCACACCACAGGCAGCAACACAGACCGCTATACCAAGAGGTGAATCCACTTCTAAGTGCTGGGTCTATGCGTCTTTTGAGGATGTGAGAGTGAGTTTAACCCATAGCACCGCTACTCACCCCAGCCCTTCTTGACTGCGCTTCACGATACCATCCGTTACATATATATATCCATATCTGTCTGAATATACCTGTATATCTTCTACCTACTTATACACCTGCATGTAACTCTCTATATTATAGCTACATTGTATATTACTATTGCACTTTACTGTTACATTCGCACTCTGGTTGGATGCCAAACTTATTTTCGTTGTACTGTACTTGTGCTGTATGATGACCTTATCTATAATATAATCTATAATCTAATCTAATCTCCAGAATGCAAGCCTCGACCCTCTCCCCGCCGGTCTTCACTGCGCTCTGGTCAGTCTCCAGCCCACTCCAGGAACAAAGGCAGAGTTACCTTTGCTCAGGGCTGCTCTCATAACAGCATGTCTGACACAAACTCAAATAAAGCAGACCCCTCTGGACTGACTCAACCAGACGGTGGACAGTGGAAGTGGAGTTCCTCGTCAAAGGCAGGGAAAGACCCACTTCTAAAGGGTCCTGTTCAGTCTAGTCCTGCCTGCAGCTCAGTCCCTATATTTGGCCTGACTCCACTACTTCAGCCCTTGGCTCCGGGACCTTCCCGCGATTCAGATCTGATGGCCAGGACCAATAGACTGCCTGTATTAACTTCAGGTCGGTGCAATTATGATTGCAATAATAGGAATTGCCATTTCAAACAGCAGTGTTACAACCTAATACTCACCACCACCTCCGCCACCACCACTCCTAGATAGTATAATCAAATCAGCTGGACACTCATTCTGAACTACCATTTTGTTTTTCTTCATTATCCAGTCTGAAAGCATCATGATAGTTTTCCATACTGTTCCTATGCATCTCCAACCTAAATCATAGTGTCTATTCTTCCATTATACCACTAGATGGCAGACCTACTCAAGGAAATCATCTCTGTGCAGAGGCTTACTATGAATGAATGAATGAAAACTTTATTAACAGATTGCAGAATGGGTACAGTACAGTACAGCTCAATACATACAATTGTTAAGGGGATGCAGACCAGAGAAAGTACCACTGTACGAGCAAAACTGTACATTGGAATATTGACAAGACCATACTTGTTAATTTACTGTACATTGGAAGGGGTTGTGTTAGGACATTTACAGGGGCCAGTTTCGAATTGCAGTCTCCCGTAGGTGTTTTTTGAGAGTGTTTTTGAAAGTGGGTAGTGATTCACATTCCTTTACAGCTTTGGGTAGGGCGTTCCACATTGATGTGGCATAATTGCTAAATGTGTTTAGTCCCTTGTTTCCCGTGTTTAGTCCCTTCATTCTTCTCCCTAGATCTGTATGTAGCAACTCACCTGTCTGATGAAGTCTCTCCTCTGCCGCGTTTCTCTGAAGGGACCTGTAAGAAAGATCTGACCCGTCGAAGTGTCTCAGCAGACAGGCTTGTCCGACACCACAGCCCCAGGCTACAGCCGGCCTCCAAGGAAACGACAACTCCTCCTCCGAGTCTACACATCTGGCACCCAGCACCACATCTCATCGACAGCCTGTCTCCTCAAATCAACACTTCTGTCCACAGGTCCAACCTGGACGCCAGGATTGGATATAAGACCATCCCCAGCATACAGGTCAATTTACATTCTAAAGTTTTCTGGACTTTAAACAAATACTTGAAGTGTTTGGTAAACGACACAGGCTCAACTTGTAAACGACAGATTCCCATGAAAGAAGAAAGCTATCTGGCTGCAAGCTAGCCTAGCTTAGCACAAATTAATGGAAGTGGATACGGACCACTAGCCTAGCTGTTGGCCAAAAACACCTCTCCCAGAGTTTTAAGCTAGGCTGATTTTGATTTGATTTGATTTGTATTTAGTACATACAATTTATACAAAAGTATAAAAACAAGGGTGTACAAGGATAACATGTGAAAGTCTGTCGACTTGTTTCCAACATGGAAAAATAGACAAAATAAATAGACAACACAATTTTCTGAAAGAGCCTCATTACAGCATGGCATGTTCCTGTTCTTCAAGAGTGGTGGCCAAGCACCCACTGCACCCTATTGTTTCAGATGTCGCTTCACACCCCTCTTGAAGACAGCAATAGTGGGGGAGTTTTGGATGGCCCTGGGCAGAGAGTTCCACAGCCGGCAGGCTGTAGACAGAAAGCCATTCTGTGAATAGGAACCCTTTCTAGGCTCATAAACTGAGAGCTGTCCAGACCGTAACTGTCGTCCGTGGACCTGGCCACGCAGGACAATGCGAGAGCATAAATATCTGGGGGCAGATCCATTTAACATTTTATACATAATGTCCCAGTTTCAGAAAGGAGACCCTCTGCTCCACAGGGAGCCATCCCACCTCATTGAAGTGACATGGCTCAATATGGGTTCGAGGTGGCAGATTTAGGCTAGGTGTATGTATCTGCTTTTTGTTTTGTTTTGATTTGTAATGACATAAGAATCATAATCCTAAGAATGACAAGCATGGTAAATAATTATGTAATCTAATTGCAGGTTCTGCAAAATGTAAACAAATACTCACCAAACTGCATAGCACACCTTATAATGTGTTTATTCTACATCTGCTTTGAAAAGGACCCAGCAACTGAAGACACTGTATCAGGTCACAAGTCAATATGCTGAGAGACCACAGTTCTAATGGCAGCACTTCATCAAAAGACAAATTAGCCTAATATATCTTTAGCTTTATTGGCTTGGGAACAGTGAATATTATTCAGCATCTCTACTTACACTGAGCGAGCAAGCTTCAGGTAAGATAAAACTACGTTTGAGGGCCCCTATCTGCCTTATTAATAACAAAGAGGAGAAGATAGCTGTGAAAATATTGAGTTTCTAACTTGACTGGCAGGAAAATTGCACTTGGCATATTAGAGTGCATCTGTGTCTCATACAGCCAGAGAGAGAACACATTAGTAATGTGAGAAGAGTGGGAAGATTTTATTATAGACGAATTCTCTCAATGGGGAACACACACCCATGATTTCTTAATGGAGAAATCTTGACAGTTTGAAATGGCAAATCAACACACAGAAGGACAAATCTTAGGAATAAACTTTGCTTTTATTATTATGGCACCGAACAGTAAACAATGCGTATCAGTATTCCACAAGTCTTCCTGAGTCTGTTTTTGATGTTGTTGGACTGTTAGATTAGAGAGAGGAATCAGTATGACAGCATAGAAGCTATAAGACACAGTGACTGAATACTCCCCAGACAAAGCCCATCAGTTCACCTCCATGAAGTGTGTTCTGTCTCCATTTCAACTACACTAGTAAGACAGAGGCTCGTTGTCCCCTATGACACACTACAGCTCAAAGACATGACTCTTAACCCTTTCACTGCCACACTACAGAAGGTTAACCCTTTACTATCACACTATAACCTGCTGTTGTGTGGCAGTGAAAGGGTTAACCTGTGTAGTGTCACAGTGAAAGGGTTAACGGTTTGGTAGTGCGGCAGTGAAAGGGTTAAAAGGTCGAATCTGTAATGCCATCAAACTGCCACTTCTAGGCAAAAGAGTCTTGCTTGGTATTTACCAATGTGTTTACTTTTTTAGTCTTGGTCTGACATGTGGGTTGCAATTTAATAACTTATTATATTGTGAATTTCTCCAGACCTCTCTTGGCAGAGCCTGAGGTGTGACCTCTATTAGGGGTGTAACACTACACAGAAGGCACGGATCAGTACAAGTTTGATACAACAGGAAAAAAGCAACACAAATCCCAAATGTACAGTATAAGGCTATGTTTCTTTTCATTTATAACAGACAGTAGTACAAGTTATACTTAGTTCCACCTAGGCTTGCAGCGGTTTTCTGTGATACTGGTGGTGGCACAGTGGTTCTATTTCATTATGGCTTCCGCTCAGCATCATTCTGCACGCACTTCACTTCGTGCACGAGCACTGAATAAAGATTCCACAATGTACCTTTACATCCCAACATTCGTCTGGCCACACCCCTATCCGCTTACCTTCATAAGCAGGTGTGTGTTCACCTACTCGCCTCCTTCTTCACTTTCACCACAAGGAAGTGCCTTCGGTAGATCCCCACTTGACGAGGTTGTTAGTAGAAGAAAGTTGGAAAACAAAAGAACGGGAAGATACGTTGACATCATATCTTTATTTTCTCTCTCACTATTTCGGAAAAATACGGCGATATTGTCTTCGTCACTGGAGTGTCTGGAAGATGATGATCATTCTGACCTTCAACGGCTTTTTCGTATTAGGAGCTCACACCACTGACATGCTGTCCGAATACGCTGGCGATGTGGGGGGCGGTGTCACTAAGTGACCGCCTGGTGGGGTCTTGATGCCTGGCGTCATTGCCCTCTCCGGGCCCCCTTTTTCCAGGGGATCCAGTCCCTTCAGGCCTTGCCACGGGGTTGGGTTTGCTCTTGACCCCGTGATTTTGGGGGCAGTAACGAGGGTTGTTCCTTCCGTTCGTTCCCTGGTGGCATGCGGGTTGTGCATGTGCGTAGTCGTGGGGTCAAGCCACGGTCTGCTCACCCTGTGCGTTGAGTTGCTTGAGTTCCTCTTCGCACGGTCGGATCCGTCTCCCTCCCGTAAGCCTCCAATAGGGAGGGTATCCTCCATTAGGGAGGGTCAGGGGGCTCGGTCTTCCCCGGTCTGATGGTTGTGGGGGGCCTCAGCGGGGTACATTTGTCGAGCTTTGGCTCCCGCTCAGCTCCTCTTGTGCAGAATGATGCTGAGCGGAAGCCATAATGAAATAGAACGTAAGGTTATGTATATAACCAAGTTCTATGAATTATGGTGAAGCTCAGCATCAGGACGCCGCTGCAGCCCTTGATCTCGCCTTGTGGTGAATGTTTGGGAAGGAGGCGAGTAGGTGACCACACACCTGCTTATGAAGGTAAGCGGATAGGGGTGTGGCCAGACGAATGTTGGGATGTAAAGGTACATTGTGGAATTTTTATTCAGTGCTCGTGCACGAAGTGAAGTGCGTGCAGAATGATGCTGAGCGTCACCATAATTCATAGAACTTGGTTATATACATAACCTTACGTTAGCACTGCTGCCTCACAGGTCCTGAGTTCGAACCCCAGCACCGGTTGCTTTCTGTGTTGTTTCTGTTGCATGTTCTCCCTGTGTTCGCATGGGTTTCCTCCAGGTACTCTGTTTCCCTCCCACACCATAAAGACATGCATGATAGGCAGGGACTACAAATGAAAACTAGCTCATTAGCTAATTCTGGAACATTTACATTGATGTGGAAACTGAAGATGTTGATTAATGTGCACTGTCCCTGGGTAATAAATAAAACCAGCAGGAAGGGTACAACTCTATCAGCTGAGTAGCAATGTTCATCAAAGTGTTGAGTGCTACAGTGTAGGTTAGTATATTAGGACAAGTGCATGACAGTAAGCTTAGTTAGTGTTAGATTATATATATATTGATTGATTGAAGAAGTGTGTCTTTAGTCGACAGCGAAAGATTGGACGGGTTTCGGCTGTCCTAAGTTGGTGGGAAGTTTGTTCGACCATTGTGGGGCAAGGATCGAGAATAGGCGGCTTCTCTTTGATGACCCTCCCGGAGCTCAGATAGGAGTAGGTCTGAGGCGGTCAGAACATGCAGAGTGTAGGGGTCTTGAGGGTGTGTAGTTAGAGACCATTGAACGGAGGTAGGCGGGAGCTGTTCCTTTCGCCCCACGATATAATAATAATAATAATAATAATAATAATAATAATAATAATAATAATAATAATAATAATAATAATAATAATAATAATAATAATAATAATAATAATAATAATAATAATAATAATACATCTATTTTATATAGCGCTTTTCCAGGTGCTCAAAGACGCTTTACATGGGCAGGAGAGACAAACTATGGCAAAACAAAAAACAGAACAAAACAGAACAAAAATAATACATGACAAAATAAAATAACACCGACAGAATTAGAGGTCAAAAGCAAGATTGAAAAGGTGAGTTTTGAGGGCTGATTTAAAAGATGTCAGGGTGTTTGCATCACGGATATGGCTGGGGAGGGCATTCCAGAGGGAGGGGGCAGCAGCAGCAAAGGCCCTGTCGCCCCAGGTCCGGAGCCTGGTCGTGGGAGGTGTTAGGAGGTTGGCATCTGCAGACCTAAGGCGACGGGTGGGCGTGTGACGGTGGAGGAGGTCGGACAGGTAAGGAGGGGCAAGGTTGTTGAGGGCTTTAAATGTGATGAGTAGTATTTTAAAATGTATCCTGTATTTGATTGGAAGCCAGTGGAGGTCGTGGAGGACAGGGGTGATGTGATCAGAGCGACGGGTGGAGGTGAGCATGCGGGCAGCAGAGTTTTGGACATATTGGAGTTTAATGAGGATAGTGTTTGATAGATATGCCAGGTTGAGGGCCTTGAAGCGGATTCGTACCGCAATGGGGAGCCAGTACAGGTCCCTGAGCAGTGGGGTGACATGGGCTGACTTCGGTAGGTTTGAGATCAGGCGGGCCGCTGCGTTCTGAATGAGTTGACGAGGCTTGGTGGCAGTGGCCGGGAGGCCAGCGAGCAGTGCGTTGCAGTAGTCGAGGCGGGAGATGACTGTTGATTGGACGAGGACTCGGAGTTGGGTGGCTTTTGTCAGGAAGGGGCAGATCCTTCTGATGTTGCTCAGGAGGAATCTGCAGGTTGTGGTTGTCGCTGTGATGTGAGCGGAGAAGTTCAACTGGTCATCAAGGACAACACCAAGGTTCTTGGCGGCCCGGGATGTGGCCACAGCTACATTCTCGACTGTGATGGAAAGGTTGTCAAGAGGGAGGATTTGGTCGGCAGGTGAAGCAATTCTGTTTTACTTAGGTTCAGTTTGGGGTGGTTGGTCGTCATCCAGGCCGAATTGTCGGACAGACAGGCCGAGATCCACTGAGAATCGTGGATATCTGAGGGAGGGAAGGAGAGGAAGAGTTGAGTATCATCGGCATAGCAATGATACGAGAAGGCATGACACGTGATAATGTTACCCAGAGATTTTGTGTAGAGGGAGAAGAGAAGGGGTCCAAGGCCCTGGGGGACATCCATCCGCAGGGGGCGGGTGGCCGACAGGGGTAACATGGGCTGACTTTGGTAGGTTGGAGAGATGCGTTCTGGATGAGTTGAAGAGGCTTGGTGGCGGTGGTCGGTAGACCAGCGAGCAGTGCATTGCAGTTCCACCTAGTGTCGTATTGTCCCCCCTGAGACGTATTCTTCGTATAGCTCCCTATACCGAACCGTGACGTCCATACCGCGAAGTCGTGGGACAAATACACGTACCGATATATCCCTACTCTATACCCATTGAAATTCAATCCACACAGAAAAAAACGTATGTTTTAACAAAGCGCAATACCAATAGGTCGCTGTTTGACGACAGATTTTTACTTGAATTAGTTTGAGAATGTGAAATGTTAGCATTTCTCTTATGTTTCAGAGCTTAATACGGAAGGGCAGTGAGAGCCGCTCCCCTCCCACGTCTCCAACACCTCAGCCTGGGGTGTCAGACCTCTCCTCCACCCTGAAAGGCCTCCTGAACCTGGTGGACCAGCACTGGGCTGGTACTCTCTCCCTACACTTCAACCCCACCTTCCTAGGTACCGTACACCTCTAGACAGGCTGGCACTCACTCCCTACACTTCAACTCCACCTTCCTAGGTACCGTACACCTCTAGACAGGCTGGCACTCACTCCCTACACCTCAACTCCACCTTCCTAGGTACCGTACACCTCTAAACAGGCTGGCACTCACTCCCTACACCTCAACTCCACCTTCCTAGGTACCGTACACCTCTAGACAGGCTGGCACTCACTCACTACACTTCAACCCCACCTTCCTAGGTACCGTACACCTCTAGACAGGCTGGCACTCACTCCCTACACCTCAACTCCACCTTCCTAGGTACCGTACACCTCTAGACAGGCTGGCACTCACTCCCTACACCTCAACTCCACCTTCCTAGGTACCGTACACCTCTAGACAGGCTGGCACTCACTCCCTACACCTCAACTCCACCTTCCTAGGTACCGTACACCTCTAGACAGGCTGGCACTCACTCCCTACACTTCAACCCCACCTTCCTAGGTACCGTACACCTCTAGACAGGCTGGCACTCACTCCCTACACTTCAACTCCACCTTCCTAGGTACCGTACACCTCTAGACAGGCTGGGTAATGTGGGATCCACACAAACTGTAGTGCAGATCTTTTGTCTAAGGCCATGGTTACACTGGGGTAAAACAGCAACGTTCTATTTTCGAATGATTACGTTTGCATGTCCAAGTTAAAAAGAAACACAGTTTTGGCAGTGTTGTAGAAAGGTTGTTTAACACAGCAGGAGACGATATTTCCAATTGTAACAAATAGGTAATTTATTTAAGAAAAGAAGTTCTTTAACAGCAAGAGCTATGGGTCAAAGAAGATCACCACGGCTTGAACAAAAAACACTCTGTCCTGGATCCCTTTGCCTGTCCCTAAATCCCCTCTCAGTCCTGCCCCCCCATGACAGATATCATGACGTATCACATCATGTCAGATCTGACATGACGTACATTAAGATGATACGTAGATTTAACATTGGAGAGAGAGAGAACATGAAGAGAGATAAGCAAGATATGATATCCACACACGATATGATGTAAAACATTAAGAACATCGAAGAGAGAGTGAGATGTGTGTGTGTGTGTGTGTGTTTGTGTGTGTGTGTGTGTATGTGTGTGTGTGTCTGTGTGTGTGTGCGTCTGTGTACAGACGTGTGTATTGTATGTGTGTATTGTGTGTGTGTGTCTGTGTGTGTGCGTCTGTGTACAGACGTGTGTGTATTGTATGTGTGTATTGTGACACAGGGAATGTGTGTGTGTGTCGGTGTGTATGTCTGTGCGACTGTGTGTGTCTGTGTGTGTGTGTGTGTGTGTCTGTGTGACTGTGTGTGTCTGTGTGTGTGTGCTGTGTCTGTGTGTGTGCTGTGTATGTGTGTAAGAGAGAAAAGACACAAGATTAGAGCACACGATATGATGTACTGAAATGTCCATCTGCTATCTTGAGGCTGTTTTAAGAACATCAGCCAGACTGTCGCCCTAGTGTCTTTGAGCCCTGCTAGTTGACCTATATTAAACTAGTCAAGACTAACCCCTTTCCTACCTCCACCCTCGTATACACATTTTCCACAACATTCCCCCATTTGGGGCTATCCCTAGTCCCACCCAAATCATATAACCAAGAAAATGTGAACGTCTAACTAAACGAGAAACCACAATTATATAATAAAAGTTTAAATGCCTAATCTAAACCAGAAACCTTACTTCATTCACTGGACCCCTAACGGACCAACAAAGGCTGACTACCGTTCTTCGCTTTGACCCTTTTAACCTCCTTCCAGTTAAGAGTACCCTCCTCCCGTTCGGATGCACTCCTTCCCCTACTTAGATGCACCTCTCCCCGTAAGGTTTAGGCAGTCCGCTACGACGCAACAACCAGCTCCTTTCTCAGGACTGCCTTGTCCGACGTCGGCCCCTCTCCCCCAACAGAGATGCAGGTCTCCACTTCCGGCGGTAAGGTCTCCTCTCATGAACGGAAGCAGTCCCCTTATTTTACCTTCAGGTGCAGTTTAAGGCTGGGTCCCTTTCCAACCTTAGGAGAGACAATCCAGATTCCTCTGAATTGACACCCCTTATCCTTCTGCTTCCCAGTGGTTCTTTTCAAACCTGCTGATCACAGAAGCACAACTCGCCTACTAACCCTGTATCGGTTAGTAAGGTTACTGTGGCCTGACTGTACATTGAGCCAGGTGCATTCATGCCACTGTTGTCCAGTCACTCACGGTCCCACATCCCGCGTGTCTGTGACTATAAACAGGGTCATAACGCTCTCCCAACCGGCTGGCGACCCAGTCGATAGCGACCTCATAGTCCGTCATCAAGTCAGGACCCCAAGCGGCTGACTGTCCGTAGTACCTATCAGCCACTCAGTTTAGAAACCGACGGTCTTGTCCCCACCCCGCTTGCTCCGGGCATGGAAATATTGACCGTTTTCGCCAGCCTTGCCTGTTCACGGCAGGAGCTGTGCCCCTTCCGGTGCACCGCCCTGCTCCTAGGTGTGGACTGTCGTCCACGTACCACCCAGTGCCCACACCAACTTACGTGCGACGTTTCCTGGGCCGACTAGACGGTACCACAGTGGTATGTTATTTCATACCTCGTTACGCACGAGGGCCTTCAGTTTCTCCCCAGCACTATAGTGTGTGTTTAACGTGCGCCCAGACTCTTGCGAGCCCACTGCCGCCTGTTTTTGGCTAGAGGTTCGGGGTGCCTAATCCCCTCCCTAACCAAAACACAAAACCGTTCCAAACAAGAGTAATAATAAAACATCAACAAAATACCCCAATTTATAATCCTAACCTGACAGACAAATCCCCCCTACCTCCACCGCTTACCAAATGAGCCACAGTTCCGGCCGGAAACCGCGACTCTCATCAGGGAAAGGAGAAGTTGACCGTCAGAACTAAACATAGAACATCCCTCCCAAAAAAAAATGACATTGTCTCTTCCATAACATTGAGCCCCAGTGTCCATCGCTCAGCCCCCCTTCCATGCCCACGCCATAGTCTCCTCACCGTATTGCCAAAAGTCACATTTTGCCAATACAGCAACCACCACGCCACACCTCCAGTCCCCGTAGAAGCATGTCCCCATGCCTGGACGGGAGGCACTGGTACCGACCTCACCACGTGTCCCCCCATCTTCGACGGGAGGTGCCCATCTTGCCCACTGCGTTAGCCCCCCATTTGTCCCTCCAGTCCCCAGAACCGATCCCCAGACCACTTCTTCTCAATGCTTCCTCAGGCTCAGAACCGACACTCTGCCGATGCCCCTTCCCATTCCGGTTTGACCAGGACCACAAGTAAAATAAACAAAAAATAATAAAAAAATAAAAAACAATGCAATGATTTTCAATGGTTGCAATCTCTATGCCGAAGGATCATTAGAAAATCAGACTAAAATTCCTAGTTAAAGGAATAAACCACTCAGACCATCCCCCGTCACTCTTAAAGGAAAGAACCAACAAAAAGAAAATGTCCCTACCTCACCATACCCCTAATCCTCTATCCCCTCGTCTCCCTCTAAGGCAGCATAAAGCTGAGGATATGGCCCGATTTGTGGCTCAATCTCTTTCTGTCCCACCATCAGCATTTGGCTCGTTACGTGTGAAGTTACCAGCCTACCCAAGAGAGGCATACCACAACAGAAAAGGAGAACCAATATCAACCCTGCCACCCCGATGGATATCCCCGTCTGCATCACTATGCTTCCCCACTGTCCCAATCTTTCCAACACCCCACTCCCCCACCATTCTTCATTCCGGCCAGAATTCCCCCTCAACTCCTCCCTCAAATCCTTCAGCTTAGCCATGGCCTCGGAGAACTTTCCCCCTGGCCCCACATTCGTCGGAATGAATGTGCAGCAGTACTGTCCAAACATGGAACAGACTCCACCCTTCTCCGCCATTAACCAGTTCAGAGCCTGTCTATTCTGCCACGCCACCGTACTGGTCGCGTGCATCTGGTCCCCCATTGCATCCAACGCCTCCTCGGTGTAATTGAGATACCGCTGCTGATTGTAAAACAAATAGTTGATCCACCCGGTGTTCTTATTGACCGATATCCATGGCAGAATAGACTCAAACCCTGCCGCAATCTCATTCTTAGCCATGAACTCGGCTGGAATGCCCCTTGGCTGTCCTATGCTGTCCAGATACACCCTTGGGTCTGCCTTGTAGCTACGCTTCGTTCGAGAGATAGGAGACTCAGAAGGTCCTTCCGTCACTGATAATGGTAGGACCACCATTGGCATGATCGCCTGAACCCGGGCACATCTACCTGACCAATCTAAAGGAAGTGTATTCCTCAACCTCCTACCGCCGCAGAGCCAGTATTGGTCCGCCAGTGCCATATCCTGGACATGAAAAGGGCAAGCTACAGGCCGTGGGTTGGTATCCACTCCCTTTAACACGACCCCGTGTCCACACTTTCCTTCTTTCGTACAGTTAGTCGTGATGCTCCAAATAGTAGTGCACCGCCCCTCTGCCACCTCCCCTACATCCCGGGTCCCCTCCTTTTGCAAGCACTCGAAATCCTTGGTCAGCCATAGTTTGACACCTCTGGGTATTGGCAACCCCGTCGCTACCCCCTGCACACGTACATCCAATTTCCTACACCGTTCCCGCATAGTGACATCCTTGAAATCCGTGACGTTTCCTGCCGCCTTAAAACGACTAGAGCCGAGAAACCCCAAACACTCTGCCTCGCACCAAGGGCGACTATTATGGGGCCCCTCCCATGCCTCTGCGTCCCTGTCACACTGAGCCCAACTGAACTTCGTGCCCTTCACCAGCAGCCTATCCGGACGTGCCTTGGAGCAGACATAACAATCCTCTATCTGATTCTGCGCGCTCGTGTACTGGACCCACTTAAACCACTCATTCCCTAAAGCCGCCCTATACATCGGGTCAGCCTCCGGGTCTTCCTCGTCATAGTCATAGTCGCCCCCATCTTGTTCCCCGGAAGGAAGCAAACCCCTCAACCTGGCCCAGAGTGAGCCCACTGAGTCCCTCAACGTTCCGGCTGTCCTCTGGAACATATCCTGTCCCCCCACCTCTTCCGACTCAGTGTCCTTGACCTCCCTTTTTCCCCTCACCCCTGTCCCCTGTGATTGGTTCGGGACAGGCTCAACTCTCCTATCTACCCCCACTACCCGATGCTCGTTAGTATAATGGTAAGTATCCCCGCCTGTAACGGGGGAATGGTCAAAATCAAAAACATGCCCTTGCGGTCCTACGGGAAACACCCCGTTTGGTTGTAGTCTTATCTTCTCCCCCCCTTCCTCGATGGAGGGAAAAGGGGGCGCCTGATTCTGAGCCTGGTCATGAAAGTCTGCTGGTACTTGAGCCTGAGCGGGACCCCGTGGGACTCCTACCCACTCAAACCCGTCATCCTCAAGGACGGGTCGACCGTGACGGTTCTTAATGACGTCGTTGTGCCCGGCCGACCGTCCGCACACTGCTGCCAACATCTGCGGGAGCATCAGCAGGCACTGCACCTTCCAGTTGCCGTCTCGGACCCTCCATGTCGGGTTCTGCATAACTGCGATCGATTGTATCCCCCAAGAGATCGCCGCTGGCCTTTATGCAGTGATTGAAGTGGAACCAGGTCGCTGATCCCTTGACTTGGACTGCCGTTCCAGTCGATCGGATCACCTCGTACGGGCCCTCTCTCCGGGGTGATGACCACTTTCTCTTGTGGACCTTTACGAAGACCAAGTCCCCAGGGATCAGTCTCGGTTTGGTGGCTTCCTTCTCCGCCTCCTTCTCCCCCTTTCTCTCCTTTCTCTGCTCCTGTCGAAACACAGCTTCATGTATTTTAGTCACTTGCTGAAGATATTTTTTCAGATCTTGCTCAAAAATATCTAATGCCGGGCCCCTAGCCAGGTGTCTAAATGGCGGTGCTGGCATGCTGCGGCCTGTAAGCATTTCATGCGGTGTTAGCTGTGTTTGGCGGTTTACGCTGCTTCTAATAGCCATCAGAGCAAGCGGCAAAGCATCAATCCAGTTAAGCTTAGTTTGCATACAGATTTTCAACAGTTTGTTTTTAATGACCAGATTGGCCCTTTCCACCTTCCCCTGCGACCCGGGACTATAGACACAGGAAAGGCGCTGTCTTATACCTAATTTCTGCATCAGCCCTTTAACCACCTTGTCGATGAACTCGCGGCCATTATCGCTTTGTAATATCGTGGGAATTCCAAATCTCGGAATGACCTCGCGACACAGGAACTTGATCACTGTGTCCGCGTTCTTGTGTTTAGATGGAATGGCCTCAATCCAGCGACTAAAGCAGTCCTCTACTACCAGGAGGTATCGTTTGCCCTGCACTGGCGTTATCATGTCTGTATAGTCCATAATCAGATGTCTGAATGGTCCCTCAGGGAGGGGTGTGTAAGCCGCCACTGTCGGTACTCCTTTGCGCACATTGCCCTGTAAGCATGTTAAACACCTGGCTAGTGTAACGTCAATTTGTGCCTGAAGCTTTGGGGACCAAAATCCCATTTTCGTGATTCGTTTCAGGGTCTCTGCTCTTCCACAGTGATCAACACCATGAGCCTCAGGTATCACTAAGGACAGAAGATCGATGGAGGCGACTATCAAACCGTTATGACTCCTCCACAGACCATCTGCCCCCCTTACAGCCCCCCTCTCCGTCCACGACTGTTTCTCGGCCTGCGTGGCTGAGTCCTGAAGATCACTCAAATTATCCTCAGTTACCTCAGTCGTCAGTTCGGCCGCAAACATCAGAACAGCCGTGGACGGCACCGCAGCCGCCGCCTTCGCGGCCTCGTCCGCCGCGTTGTTTCCCGTCGTCACAAAGGACAGGTCTTTTCTGTGTGCCTGGCACTTTACGATAGCAATGCTTTTGGGCAACTTTACAGCCTGAATAAGCGCCACAACCTGCTTGTGGTGAAGGATCGGTGAGCCGTCCGATTTCTTAAAGCCTCTTGCCTTCCAAATGGCCGCGAATAGGTGGCATACGCCATGCGCATACGCAGAGTCTGTAAAGATGTTAACCGTGCGATCTTTAGCTATTATGCATGCTTCTGTTAGTGCTATTAGTTCTGCAAGCTGGGCCGAACATGGTTGCATGCATTGTCCGGCCTTTCTTGTTAGTGTTTCTCCGTTAGGTTTGCACTGTACGACGGCGTATCCTGACCTTAAATTTTCCCCCTCCCGATAGCAGGACCCATCCACAAAAAGTGAGAGTTCTGCTATCGCGAGCGGGTCGACTCCCAAATCAGGACGGAGTTTCACGAAAGCCTGTACCTCCACCTCACACTCATGCGGTTGACCCTCGCTCGGGAGTGGTACCAGATCCGCCGGGTTACTGCCGTGGCATGTTTTTATCGTAACGTCCGAGTACTGCAGGAGCCTCATGTAAGCCTGTTGCCGTTGGCTGGTCAGAACAAATTTGCCTCTTTCAATCAAGTTTGCCAATTTGTGATGTGTCCAAATGCAAATGTCATATCCCATTGTCACGGCCGTTGCCTTCTCATACATCAAATGTGCTGCGGCCAGGGCCTGATAACAAGGTGGCAGACCCTGCTCTACCGGCGAAAGAGCAGGGTCTGCCACCTTGTTAGGAAAAAGCGTTTTCCTAGTGGCAACGCTGAAAGGGTGTTTTCATTTTCGAAACTCGCCGAAACTCGCCGACAATGGTGCCATGTAATTTGCGCGAGCCAGATACGGAGCCGTTTCTTGCCCAACGCCCATGCGCAGTAGTAAACACCGACGCCAAATTCTCCTGTGGCGGGACCTATACAGGATATCAGCTGCGTCCTCCTCAGATTGCCTGTAGCTGCGGCTAAACTAAGATCATGTTTTGTCAAGTTATTGTTATAAGGAACCCAGTCCAAAACTACAACAGTCTGCATTCCCTTAACAATTGTTTGTATTGAGCCATATTGTATTGTACCCATTCTGCAATCTGTTAAATAACGTTTACATCCATTCATTCTGCAAGCATTAACGTTACTACGCTGCTAGCCACAATGCTATACTGTTATAATGGCATATCCCAATCACGTTAACACTGTACATTGGAATACTGACAAAGCCATACTTGGTCATTTACTGTACAACTGGGTTAGGACATTTGTAGGGGCCAGTTTCGAATTGCAGTCTCCCGTAGGTGTTCTTTGAGAGTGTTTTTGAAAGTGGGTAGTGATTCACATTCCTTTACAGCTTTGGGTAGGGTGTTCCACATTGATGTGGCATAATTGCGAAACGTGTTTAGTCCCTTGTTTGAGCCGAATCTGGGTTTAACATGATTTGTGGAGCTCCCTCTGGTGTTGTGATCGTGGTATTCACTGACCTTTGGGAAGTATTTTGACATGTACATGGGTACCTTGGTTGTGTAGTGTATCTTGTAGACCAGGCCCATTGCAAGTTGCTGTACTCTGTCATCTACTCTAAGCCATCCTAGGTTGTCAAAGTGGGCAGGGGTGAGGTGGGTTCTAGGAGTCAGGTCAAGCAGTAGTCTGACTAGTTTGTTTTGAGATGTTTGTAATTTGGTTTTTAGTGCCTATGAGGTGCTTTGGTACCATGAGGTGCAAGCATAGTTGTAGTACCCTTGAATGAGTGCTCCTGCCAGAGTCTTCAGGGTATTCTTGTTTACCAGAGAGGAGATCCGGTACAAGAATCGAGTTTGTTGGTTGACTTTTTTTATTACATTGGATGCGACCCGAAGAAGAAGAAGAACAGCGACCGGAATGGATAAAGGAGGGGTTTAGCTCTAAATTTATTACATTCTACGATGGACTTGAGAGAGGATTGTGCGGTTCCACCAGCTAAGAAAGCCAAGAAGAGCTGCAAATATCTCGCCAAGTGGGAGGAGACGTTCCCGTACCTCACGAAAAGCAACGTTTCAACACTCAATGCTTTTTGTAAATTATGCCGCGCTGATTTCAATGTCGCACGCGGAGGAAAAAGCGACGTCAGTCAGCATGACCAATCGGCGAAACATAGGCGAGGCATAGAGGCTATGAAAAATGCCCGTGTTATGACTACGTTCGTGATGAGAAACACATCAGAGGCTGATCAAGTCACCAAAGCTGAAGTTAAAATGTCCATGCTTCTTGCAAAAGCCAACGTGGCCTTCAGTTTCTGCAACGATTTCAACCGGAGCGTAGCAGATATGTTCCCTGACTCTGCCATTGCTCAGAGGTACTCGGCTGGGAAAACGAAAGCCACCCAACTCATCAAAGGTAAGATGATGATGAATGAATGAATGAAAACTTTATTTAACAGATTTAACAGATAATTTTATCAACAGATTGCAGAATGGGTACAATACAGTACGGCTCAATACACACAATATTGTTAAGGGGATGCAGACCAGAGAAATACTTTTGTCTTGTTTACATCAGGGTCCCCTCCCCCATTTGGTGGCTTTGTTAATGCTAGCCACAGACTAGCTAGCAGCTAACGTTACTAATGAATAGACAATATACTAGCCTAGGTTTACCCTGCGTTCTGTTAAATGGCTGCTGTGAAAAGGATCTATAGATGAGACTGTTTTGCAAATATAAAGGACAATCAAATCAAATCACTGGACTCTTTTGCTCAACAGGTGCCATAGCTGTGGAGTTTGATGATGTGGTTACAAGCATATGTAAAGCTCAACCTTTTTCATTGTTGTGCGACGAATCGAACAACAGAAAAAACAACAAAGAATTCGTCATTCTTGCAAGAATCTACGATGAGTCCAATCTGGAGGTGACGACGAAGTTCCTAGACATGCCCATATGCAATGTGGGTAATGCTGAGAACTTATATGAGAAGTTATCCCAAGCATTGAGGTAAGATAATTTCACTGTCTACCTAGTTTGCATTTAATTGTAACAGCTAATATTAGAGCATAGCAGCTTTTGTCAGGTTATTTTATGGGCATATCTTTCTTTTTTTCCAATAGCAAAAGAGGAATTCCATGGAAGAACCTCATTGCCTTCAACTCCGACAACCCAAGTGTCATGAAAGGCAGGCACAATTATGTTATTAGCAGAGTAAGGGGAAGCCAGCCTAATGTCTAGGACCTGGGCTGCATTTGCCACCTTGTCCAGCTTGCCACTGGTTGTGGAATCAAAGCAGCCACATTTCCAGTGGAGGACATTTTGGTGGGGACATACACCCACTTTGACAAAAGGTAAAATCTACAATTTCTCTCCTCTTGCCTGTACCCCCATCTCTCCCTTATGCCCCCCCCCCCCCCCCCACACACTCATAACTAATCCCATATATTAGTAGCCTACACACCATGAGCAGACTACCTACCAAATATAAACTAGAACAAGAAGGAGGGCTGCAGCGTTCTTGTAGTGTGAATGCAGTGTTTAAATGAAGAGTATATATATGAAGAGTGCCTGGAACTTCTTTGTTTTTACCTACAAAATATGTTCTTGTTTTCAGTGCAAAGAGATGTGAGCTCTACAAGGAGTTTGTGGAGTTTACAGACTCAGACAGCCTGAAGCTGCTGAGGTACTGCAGTACCAGATGGCTCAGTCTGCACACATGCATACAGAGAGTACTCAACCAGTGGGACGCTTTGAAGGTAAGATTGTAATACTAAACTCCACTCAGCCGATATCTCCATGTATTATGGTATGTTTCCATTGATTATTTTCACCATATATTGCCTCCCTATATAGGCATACTTCAACAGCCATGAGGACGTGGAAAGGAACGCCAAAGTTCGTAATCTCGCAAGCCATCTCAATGATCCTGTTATGAGAACATACTTTATGTTCCTAAGTGTTGCTCTTAAGCCTTTGGCTGATTTCAACACAGCCTTTCAGGTGGGTGTCATGACTTGTCATAATGTGAGGGATTACCATATAAATATCACATAATATCATATTATGATAATGCTTATCATTTCACTGTTGTCTGTCTACAGTCGGAGGGAGTCCAGATTCACAGACTCGAACACGATATGTGTCGGCTGATCAGGCGGTTCTTGGGCTTCCTCATACCAGCCAGGGCCATCATGGATGTGCCTCTCAAGGAGGTGAACTATGGAGAGGGACATCAGATGGCAGATGAATATCTCTTCATTGGAGAACAGACAATTAAGCGCATTCATCCAACAGGCAGAACTCCCTGTCTCAACCAGGAAGAAAATATTTCAGTGAGTATATTATTATTGTAGTTATGATCTCAACTTGTAACAGAATGAGAAGTCTGTTGTGTGCCTGAAATGACACTAATGAATATTATTGTTTTACTCTGTTTTAGAACAGTAAGAGCCTTCTATGAAGCAGTTCTACGAAAGATGTTCGCCTGCTTTCCAATCGACTCCCAACTCCTGAAGGACCGGACAGTGCTAGACCCTGCATCGCGGCTTGACATAACTCCAATGACAGGTATAGAAACAGTTGAAGATACCTGAAGATAGCCCTTTTTAAAGACGGGTAGATATTAGAAGTTTCCAGTTAACCCTTTTTAAAGACAGGTAGATATTAGCAACAGTTTCCAGTTGAAGACGGATAGAATACGTTTCCAGTTAGAATAGAATTATAATTTCCAGTTGAAGACAGCAAAAACAAGTGGCAAGATACTTTGAGTGTTAGGAAGTATTGTATTGTATATTGTATAATGTATTGTATGGTTTTGTTTTACAGTGACAAGGCTAGGAGCCCTGTTCCCTCAGTTGAGTTTGAATCTGGATGGGCTGAGACTGGAACTCATCGACTACCAGGTGACCGACAGCAAGCAGCTCCCCCAAGAAGACAGAATTGACAGATTTTGGGGCCTTCTAGGCAAGGACTTGACGTTCAGTGAGCTGACGAGACTTATGAAGGCTCTGTTATGCATTCCACACAGCAATGCCAGCTCTGAAAGGGTATTCAGTATGGTGAAGAAGATTGTCACAGAAAACAGAATGGCATTGGACAACAGTACTGTTTGTGCTTTGCTGTCATGCAAGATCAATCGCATTGGTCCAGTTCACAAATACGCTCCTTCTCAGAAGGTGTTGAGAAATGTGAGGTCTGCAACCTATACCTACAACAGGTCCCTGGCCGATGCAAGAGACCCCCACAGGGAATGAAGTGGTATCCCCCATCCATTCCAGAGTGATAAAACAGTCTAATTAGATTAGATTAAAATGTATTGTCATTATACAGTACAACGAAGACATTTGGCATCCAACCAGAGTGCAAATGTAACAGTAAAGTGCAACAGTAATATACAATACTAATCAGATGTATGTACAGTACAGATCACTTTAAACAAAATGTCACTTTAAGGGGTCAGCAACCTTTTTGACATGGAGTGCCTGTTTGAAATATAGTTGTAACTAGTGTGCCTCAACAATATTCCATGCATCGTACTTTTTTTTCTCATAATCAGGTATTTTTAATGAAAATGTTTACATTATTACATCATTATTGTTATTGTTATTATTAACAATATTATTATGATGGTTGTATCAACCTTAAATCTGAGTTTGGGGGGGGGGGGGAATGCAATGCAGACAAACAGCTGCATACAGTGCGACCATTTCACTCACATTTGCCCATTCATTTTTGGACACATCACACCCCATCGGTGTGTGTACTGTACGTGTGCTGTCATAGCTCCACCTACAGGCCTAATGGAGAACACCAGGAGAACACCAGGATGTGAATGGAGGGTGAATGTGAGGTATATCATGTAAATAAGTTTTGATTGATCGCAAGACTACACTGTAAAAAAATAAATAATAATAAGTTACCAGAACTTAAAAATATTGAGTTCAGTTACTGTGCATTAAGCTTTTCAGTTTTCAATCCATAATAAATTAACAGAAAAATAAGTACACAACCACATTATTTCAACCTAATAAAACTATGTTTATTGTCATTGTTTTAAGAACACAAGTTGACCTGGTAATACTCACATTTTGAGTAAAGAAATGGCTTTTAACATGTGCAATGTTCAATGAAATAGAAAAATAAATAATAAAATGTGTTGATTAATCCCACTGGTCACAATGGTGACCGTAATAATGTTTTTGTTATAAGGCTCTGCAAATGTTACTGAATGATGTAGCAATGTATTTCCAGCTAAATTGAAATAACAAATAAAGGGTCTCAATTAAATATGTGGTAGTAAAAATAACCTGTGGGAGGATTTCAACAAGATAAATGCGACAACAGTGCAAAATATTTCACTATAATAATTCAAAGCAAAAAAAATTTAAAATGTTTAATGCTGCCCCCTGTGCCTATGAAAATGCCCCGCGTGCCTATGCAGGCACGCGTGCCTAGGGTTGCCTACCCCTGCTTTAAAGGAAGGAGGTATTGTATAGTTTAGATACATTAAGAGTTACAATTGTATATTGTATTGTAGTGTACATAGGAACCAGTTTTTCAGGAACTTGGCATGTCTTTTTTTATCATGCATATCTTGTGTTACCTATTCTTTTTTCTATGCCTATTTTTATTGTATTTTGCACAAAATGTCACTTTAAAGGAAGGAGGTATTGTATAGTTTAGATACATTAAGAGTTACAATTGTATATTGTAGTGTACATAGCATAGGAACCAGTTTTTCAGGAACTTGGCATGTCTTTTTTTATCATGCATATCTTGTGTTACCTATTCTTTTTCCTATGCCTATTTTTATTGTATTTTGCACAATCAATGTGGGCATGACCACCCGCATTTTACTGTATGTATGTGACAAATAAACCTCTTGATTCTTCTTGAGTTGTAGTATTAATATGTACAGTGATGAATGTATAAAGACACGAGGGCTGAGCCCTATTAGTCGATTAGTCGACTAATCGGTCGAAAGGAGCCGTAGTCGACTAGCCAACCTCTTAGTAGAATAAAAAGAGAAAAAAAAAATATATATATATATATATTTATAATAATTATTTTTTTTATTTTTTTATCATTCTTTCCAAAAGAAAATAGGCCTAGAAGCGTGGTTAACGCTAATGGCACGCATACCAGAGGCTAACTGCCTATGAAAACAGGCACAGAGGCACTGAAAGAGGATTTCACCCATCTAATGAACACACTAGACTAGACAAATATCAAGATGTATCCATCAGTGGACCAATTGCATGCTTTTGCAGAGGACAAGAAGCCTTCAGTCGACTCCTTCAGACATTAAGCACCCCCACAGCCCAAATGGAATGATAACAAATAAATAATAAATTAAAAAATTTATTAAAAAAAAACGTTTGTCAACCAATAGTCGACTAACAGCAAATTTTGGCCAATCATAGTCAACCATCCAAATCCTTAGTCAGAGACAGCCCTAAAAGACACTATGGTAATACATTGATTGATTGCTAACTTTAACAGATTGCAGAATGGGTACAATACAGTATGGCGCAATACACAATTGTTAAGGGGATGCAGACCAGAGAAGGACTTCTTCCCCCATTTTCAATTCATCATAACATTTATGTATGAATTGTAAGATTTCAATAAATATGAACATGTTAATGCTATACTACTACATAAAGTGAATTTATACTGAATTTGTCTTACACTTCCATTCATTTAATGCAGGGATGTTCACAGCATTTCACTTTCAACCAGGTATCTGATTAATTGAATGTAGCAACTAGTAGTTCACCCAGTCCTTGTTGGACTGAAAGTGGTTGCCTAGTGGAGATTTAGGATTCAGTGTACCCTTGAAAACTTTTAACAGATTGTAATGGGTACATACAGGTTTTGACCAGCAGATGGCAGTGACGAGGCAGCTCAGCAGAGAGGTCCAAGTCATAGCTGTCAAACAAACATCCTAACAGATATACATACGAGGGGGAGGAGACTACATTGGGAGGGGGCGGGCGAAATTTCCAGTTTTTTCAAATGCCAATGTTGACAGCTATGGTCAATAGTTTGGAGCCCAGTCCAAACTACAACAGTCTGCATACCCTTAACAATTGTGTGTATTGAGCCGTATTGTATTGTACCCATTCTGCAATCTGTTAAATAAAGTTTTCATCCATTTCTACTAGCGTTAACGTTACTACGTTAATAGCCTCGGTGCTAACTATATACATGGAGAATGCCATTCACATTAGCATGTAACTAACAACATCAGAGATCTTTTTGTGAGACTAAACTATCCGCTCTTGGTGGTAAATTGTGTTGATGTTGGTTTTGTTTCATCAACAAATGAGAGGCAGAACACACAGTGAATGTATCCGTTTTTGTTTATTGCACTTTGTTTTCTTGCTGAAAAATAAATTCTACGTTGGCTAAATGGCTCATGTGAGGTATTTAAAGATGGTGGACTGTTGTTTTTTAGCAGGAAGTGTAGTGGCACGTTCAACCATTCTGATTGGTTGAAAATGGCCTTCATGTTTGAACTACATCGCCACCTACTGCTTTGGCATTGTACTACATGTATATAGTAGACGAGACAAAACGACGTCTAACTTAACTCTTACTTGCCTGCCAATACTCAGCGTTCTGAAAAGCTAAATGAAACTAAATGAAATGGCCCTAATGTAACCGCAGCCTAATGATACAAGGAGATGAGGATTAAACTACAAACAACTCAAAACACGACAGATGAAATTCATCAACACACATATTGATTGTTTTCTGCTACTCTTTCACTTATCACCAAAGAATCGATCCAAGTATCCCCAACAGGCTTGTCAATGAAGTAATGGTGTGCTTGTGCATTGGCAGTACAAACAGGAGACTAACCATAAATGATGGATCATAAATTATACTTGTGTTGTACAAAACATTAGGAGCCATATTCACACAGTGACTGTGCTTTGCAGGTGGGGCCTATGACCTTCTCTCTGCCCTGATTCCCCCGGCTGTTCCCCACCAGAGAGAGAGAGATGGAAAAAGAGATGAAGAAAGAGAAAGGGATGGTAGTGATGCTGAACTGGGACCAGTCAAGAGGAAACTGGCCCAGACTCAACAACAGCTAGTAATTATCTCACCACCGATATGATTAGAATGGATCTATTGGGCCAAATGTATCATCTTTCTGTATAATTATTCTGCAAAATGAACTCTTGTCCTGGAGGCTTTGCTGTTTATGAGAAACCACACCTATGGGCAGTGGGGTTGGGTGGCAACAGGGGAGAAGGGGAGAGTTCTCTCCCTGCAAAGTAGATTTCAGTCAGTTTGCTCAGATGCTTGACCCTATTGACTTTGCATTGGTTTGTGGCTAACTAGCCAGAGCTAGTATGAGGAACAGCATGGATTGTGCTGAGAAAGAAGTCTAATCAATATCGTTGGTAAGTAAGATATAGGGCAACTATCCCTTTAAGGTTAGGGTAAATTAACAACATTTTAAGTGAAAATTATGACAAGGTCTGGTGTTGGTGATAGGCCAACTTCGCAAATAGCAAATACATAGTAAATACGACCATCATGCATATCAATATCAAATACATTCACAGAAATTATGGCATTCCTTGTTCTGTTTTGCAGGATTGCCTTAAGAAGAGGCTTTTGGCATTAGTGAAGGAGAATTATGATTTGAGACTAACCAGCATAACACAAGACTCCCCTGTCGAAACGGTGACCAGTTGAGTTGACAATCTCTGACACATCAAATTAATAGACAAATCAGAGTGTCATACTGTAGGATACACAACAGTGTGTGTGTGTGTGTGTGTGTGTGTGTGTGTGTGTGTGTGTGTGTGTGTGTGTGTGTGTGTGTGTGTGTGTGTGTGTGTGTGTGTGTGTGTGTGTGTGTGTGTGTGTGTGTGCGTGCGTGCATGTGTGTACAGGTAGTGATAAACAGTGTCTGCAGCAACATGCCAAACTTCTAAAGGAACACCTGAGACAACTGGAGTATAACATTGAGCTTTTACTGACCAATCACAGGTAGGGAATGCATCTTGTGTGTGTCTGTGTGTGTGTAGGTGTAGGTGTGCGCATGCGTGTGTTGCTTTTTCATAATATATGTATATCATACTGTACATCATGACTGCTGTTGTTTTAGGTGTCTGGTTTCCACTAATGAATCACTCTTGGAGCAGCTGGATGATGGGACTGTAACAGTACAGTTAGCAGCATCCACCACCACGCCCAGCCTCTGGAGGAGAGCAGCATCCACGCACCGCCTCGTCTCTGGAGGAGAGCAGCATCCACGCCCAGCCTCTGGAGGAGAACGGCATTGACCACCACGCCCAGCCTCGTCTCTGGAGGAGAGCGGCATTGACCACCACGCCCAGCCTCATCTCTGGAGGAGAGCAGCATCCACCACCACGCCAAGCCTCATCTCTGGAGGAGAGCAGCATCCACCACCACGTCAAGCCTCATCTCTGGAGGAGAGCAGCATCCACCACCACGCCAAGCCTCATCTCTGGAGGAGAGCAGCATCCACCACCACGCCAAGCCTCTGGAGGAGAGCAGCATCCACCACCACGCCAAGCCTCTGGAGGAGAGCGGCATCCACCACCACGCCAAGCCTCTGGAGGAGAGCGGCATCCACCACCACGCCCAGCCTCTGGAGGAGAGCGGCATCCACCACCACGCCCAGCCTCTGGAGGAGAGCGGCATCCACCACCACGCCAAGCCTCTGGAGGAGAGCGGCATCCACCACCACGCCCAGCCTCTGGAGGAGAGCAGCATCCACCACCACGCCCAGCCTCTGGAGGAGAGCAGCATCCACCACCACGTCCCCGGGTTCGGGAGGAGAGCAGCATCCACCACCACGCCCAGCCTCTGGAGGAGAGCAGCATCCACCACCACGCCAAGCCTCTGGAGGAGAGCGGCATCCACCACCACGCCCAGCCTCTGGAGGAGAGCGGCATCCACCACCACGCCCAGCCTCTGGAGGAGAGCGGCATCGACCACCACGCCAAGCCTCTGGAGGAGAGCGGCATCGACCACCACGCCAAGCCTCTGGAGGAGAGCGGCATCGACCACCACATCCAGTCTCTGGAGGAGAGCGGCATCGACCACCACGCCCAGTCTCTGGAGGAGAGCAGCATCCACCACCACGCCCAGCCTCTGGAGGAGAGCGGCATCGACCACCACGCCCAGCCTCTGGAGGAGAGCAGCATCCACCACCACGCCCAGCCTCTGGAGGAGAGCAGCATCCACCACCACGCCAAGCCTCTGGAGGAGAGCGGCATCGACCACCACGCCCAGCCTCTGGAGGAGAGCGGCATCGACCACCACGCCAAGCCTCTGGAGGAGAGCGGCATCGACCACCACGCCAAGCCTCATCTAGAAAATAATATGTTGTTTCAAATTGATTAATAAATAGTTCTAATCAATCAGCCTTCACACTGGGATTCAATTAATTTAATATTACATTACATTATCAATAATATCAGTAACTAGACAATTCCGCGGGGGAAATTGTGAAAGTGTGGGTGATGCCTGTGCACCGCCGGCCAACGGGAGAGGGTCTGGATTGTCTCTATGACAAACGGTTCAAAAGATACAAAAGAGGTGGTTGCTAGGGTGTTATAGCTGGTTGCTAGGGTGTTTCTAGGTGGTTGCTAGGGTGTTATAGCTGGTTGCTAGGGTGTTTCTAGGTGGTTGCTAGGGTGTTTCTAGCTGGTTGCTAGGGTGTTTCTAGGTGGTTGCTAGGGTGTTATAGGTGGTTGCTAGGTTGTTAAAGGTTGTTGCTAGGGTGTTTCTAGGTGGTTGCTAGGGTGTTACTAGGTGGTTGCTAGGGTGTTATAGGTGGTTGCTAGGGTGTTATATGTGGTTGCTAGGGTGTTATAGCTGGTTGCTAGGGTGTTTCTAGGTGGTTGCTACGGTGTTCTAGGTGGTTTCTAGGGTGTTACTAGGTGGTTGCTAGGGTGTTACTAGGTGGTTGCTAGGGTGTTATAGGTGGTTGCTAGGTGGTTGCTAGGGTGTTATAGGTGGTTGCTAGGGTGTTTCTAGCTGGTTGCTAGGGTGTTTCTAGGTGGTTGCTAGGGTATTTCTAGGGTGTTACTAGGTGGTTGCTAGGGTGTTATAGGTGGTTGCTAGGGTGTTTCTAGCTGGTTGCTAGGGTGTTTCTAGGTGGTTGCTAGGGTGTTATAGGTGGTTGCTAGGTTGTTAAAGGTTGTTGCTAGGGTGTTTCTAGGTGGTTGCTAGGGTGTTACTAGGTGGTTGCTAGGGTGTTATAGGTGGTTGCTAGGTTGTTATATGTGGTTGCTAGGGTGTTATAGCTGGTTGCTAGGGTGTTACTAGGTGGTTGCTAGGGTGTTATAGGTGGTTGCTAGGTGGTTGCTAGGGTGTTATAGGTGGTTGCTAGGGTGTTTCTAGCTGGTTGCTAGGGTGTTTCTAGGTGGTTGCTAGGGTATTTCTAGGGTGTTACTAGGTGGTTGCTAGGGTGTTATAGGTGGTTGCTAGGGTGTTTCTAGCTGGTTGCTAGGGTGTTTCTAGGTGGTTGCTAGGATGTTATAGGTGGTTGCTAGGGTGTTTCTAGATGGTTGCTAGGGTATTTCTATGTGGTTGCTAGGGTGTTTCTAGGTGGTTGCTCGGGTGTTATAGCTGGTTGCTAGGGTGTTATAGGTGGTTGCTAGGGTGTTATAGGTGGTTGCTAGGGTGTTATAGCTGGTTGCTAGGGTGTTTCTAGGTGGTTGCTAGGGTGTTATATGTGGTTGCTAGGGTGTTTCTAGGCGGTTGCTAGGGTGTTATAGCTGGTTGCTAGGGTGTTTCTAGGTAGTTGCTAGGGTGTTATAGGTGGTTGCTAGGGTGTTTCTAGGTAGTTGCTAGGGTGTTATAGGTGGTTGCTAGGGTATTTCTAGGTGGTTGCTAGGGTGTTCTAGGTGGTTGCTATGGTATTTCTAGGTGGTTGCTAGGGTGTTATAGGTGGTTGCTAGGGTGTTATAGCTGGTTGCTAGGGTGTTTCTAGGTGGTTGCTAGGGTGTTATAGGTGGTTGCTAGGTTGTTTCTAGGCGGTTGCTAGGGTGTTATAGGTGGTTGCTAGGGTGTTATAGCTGGTTGCTGGGGTGTTTCTAGGTGGTTGCTAGGGTGTTATAGCTGGTTGCTAGGGTGTTTCTAGGTGGTTGCTAGGGTGTTATAGGTGGTTGCTAGGGTGTCTAATGTAAGTGGTATACTTAAAGGGTTAACCCATTGTATAGAGGTCATTGCTAACATCCACCAATAAATGTAGAAGTCAGTACTGAGTTGATTGACACCTCCCTTAAGTGTCATGCACATGCAGGTGTCAATCAACTCAGTACACCTGCAAGCCTGAATTGATTGGGGGGAGGTTACTTGCCTTGCTCAAGGGCACTTGTGGATGTTGAGGGAGGGGAAAGCACATTCACTCCCTCCCCCTCAGATTATCCTGCCAGTCGAGGGATCAAACCAGCAACCTTCAAGCCCATTAAGCCACCACCACCCCACCTGGTAACAACCTCACTTACCACACCACAGATGGTTAACCTTTCACTACCACACTTCAAAGTAGGGCTGAGCCCAAATGTTAGAACGTTCAAAGCTTCGTTCGTTACTTTGGCATTCAAATTCTAAATCAACATTCGACATTTTTAATTAATAAAATAAATACAATTTCATTCTGTTTTATTTTCATAGTTGTAGATAAAGATTAGGCTACACTAGGACTTGGGAGTCCACATCACAGAGGACCTGACATGGTCAACTCACATAGCCACTGTGGTAAAAAAGGCAAAACAGCGCCTCTACCACCTGAGACCATTAAGGAAGTTCAGAGTATCAGGGAAGATACTCCTTCTATTCCGGGGCTGTAGAGAGCATTCTGACTGGGAACATCACTGCCTGGTTTGGAAACAGCACGGCCCAGGATAGGAAAGCCCTACAGAGCTCAGCAGAATGGACTACGGGTATTGCACTACCAACCCTGCAGGACTTATACAATAGGAGGTGCAAATCCAGAGCCTGTAGAATAATGAAGGACCCTCACAACCCCAATAACAGCCTGTTCAAGCTGCTGTGGTTGTATATATGCAACAAGAACAGAGAGACTAAGGCTCAGCTTCTTCCCTCAGGCCATCAGAACAATGAACACAGATCTCTCCACACACAAGCACACATGAACACACACACATACACGCACACAACTAGGGATGCTCGATATTGGCTTTTTTACCGATACCGATATACCGATATTGTCCAACTCTTAATTTCCGATACCGATATCAACCGATATCACATTTTAATGCCGATATCGGCCGATAATATCGGTAGGCCGATAATATCGGACATCCCTACACACAACACAAGATTCTGCACTCGCACACACACAAACGCATCACAGGTCACTTTAAACACAAGAAAAGGACACTTTAAAGCAGACCTGGGCATTGTACGGCCCCGGCCCGCGGGATGATTCTGACCGGCCCGCGAAAGATTACATGATAATACATTTAAAAAAAAAAATTTTAAATAAAAGAAATCACATTTTTTTTATTTATTTTTTTTACTTATTTTTTTTCATGTTAACGTTCACACGCACAATATACGCTTACCTAGGATTTGACTTGATTCAACAACAAAGCAGTCGGGGCAAGCCGAAAACTGTCGAAAGTGTGGTTATTTGAAGTTTGGATTTCTTTTTTCACAACTGAGGTAGGTAGATTACATTTTTGGAGACTATAGTGCAGAAAAAGGGTACCGTTGGGTACCGTATCGGTTCAAATGTGAACGGTACCCATCCCTACTGAACACACAACTGCAGGGCAAGGGCATTTTTGCTCATGAAATGCATAGCCATGTGAAAGCCTTCATGACAAAGTAGCAATTAATTTCAAGGCAACTAGGCAGCAACAATCTCAAACACATGAAAACCCTGAAAGAAGTCAAACCATCAGCTGATCACCGGCACAGGTACTCATCCATGTTGGGAGCACTGCATGGTGAATTTTCAAGGCGTTTTTCAAGATTTCAAAAAGGTTGAGGATGAAATGCAGCTGGTTTCCTCTCCCTTTACCTGCAGTGTTGATAGTGCACCCACTGATGTTCAGCTTGAACTCATTGACCTGCAGTCTGATTCACTACTGAAAGAGCACTTTAAGTCAGCATCACTGCTGCAGCTAGAGTTCTACTCTGCTCTCAAGGAGGAGAAGTTTCCAAACATGAGAAGACATGCTCAGAAGATGTTGGTTCTCTTTGGATCCACCTATATGTGAACAGACATTCTCAGTCATGACGTTTACCAAGTCCAGGTACAGATCCTCTCTCACTGATGAACATCTGGCAGCTGTGCTTCGCATCTCCACCTCAGACATGCAACCTGACTTTGATGGACTTGTTAAAGCTCAACAGAGACTGGATTTATCACACTGAATGAAAAAAAAAAGAGCTGAAGAACACTAAAATGTGGAAATATAACAAGTGAAATGGGACACTTTTCTTTACACAGTTCAGTGACATGTCTTGTTTATTTTGGCTATAAGATGATGTGATGTCTTTAGAAAGCTAAGAAAATCCTTGTTTCAATAGTATATGAAACTCAAAATAATAACTTTATTTGTATAGCACTTTTTCATACATGCCCTTTGTTATTAATGTTTCACATTTTGTTTATCATTTTGGAAATAAATTATATTTGAATAAATTATATTTTTGAAAGCTAACCTCACCTTTTAATTGCCAAATAATAACATACACTATTACCAGGGGTCAAAACAATGCCATTTACTGCTTTTCATATAGAAATAAAATGTATATTATGCATAATTGAGTTTGGAATTTTGGCCCGGCCCTCCAACATATTTTCAGTTGCTCATTCGGCCCCCCGGGAAAAATAATTGCCCACCCCTGCTTTAAAGGAAGGAAAAGGACACTTTAAGAAAATGTGTATAGTTAGTAACAGCAAGTATAGCATAGGGACATAGAAGAAAAACTGCACATTGTATAGGAATGTACATAGGCTCCAGTGCCTTTAAGCGATTTATTAACATGTCTATTTACCATGTCTATTCTAGTTTTCTTTTTATTATTATTACTATTACTATTGTTTTATTGCACAATCGAAGCGGGCATGGCCAACCGCATTTCACTGTATGCCCTGGTATGTATGTGATGAATTAAACTCTTGAATGGTAGCGAAAGTGTTAACCCTTTGTAGTGTGGTAGTGGAAGGGTTAACCCTTTGTAGTGTGGTAATGAAAGGGTTAGCCGTCTAGTGTGGTAGTGAAAGTGTTAGCCGTCTAGTGTGGTAGTGAAAGGGTTAACCCTTTGTGGTGTGGTAGTGAAATGGTTAACCATTTGTGGTGTGGTAGTGAAAGGGTTAACCCTTTGTGGTGTGGAAGTGAAAGTGTGAGGGTCCGGTGTGGGAATAGGAGAGGAGATCCCAAGTGCAGGTAACACGAGCAGAGAGAGACTGAGACGACGGGATGAAGTGAACAGGCTTTTACTATACAGTTGCGACAAGGATACACGTTGCAAAACAAAAGCGAACTGTAAAACCCGAAAACAAACTATACACAGCAGAGCTGGCAAAAATGGACTAAGGGTAAGGAACGGACTCACGGGGAAATACAGGTGACTACGTGACCGAACACAACTAATGAGAATCAATACAATGCAATGGCACGACAATGAATGTGAGGAACGGGCAGGTCTAAATAGAGCCTGTGATTACTAATGAAAACCAGCTGGTATGAGGCCAGGGCTGGTGAACAAGGTATTAGTACAAGAAAATTCACAACATACATAAAAGCATGTGTAAAGGGAATATCTAAAAGGAAAACATATGTAAAAGAACAACCCTTAATGGAAACATATGAAAATATGTTAACACTATTAAAACCATGTGTAAAGGGATGAACCCTTAAAGGAACACATGTAAAGTTATCAACACTTTACAAAAACATATGTAAAGGGATGAACCGTAAGGAAAACATATGTAAAAGATAAGCCTTTTAAACACAAGCTAAAACGCACCACACAACATGAACAGAGGCAACAAAGCATTAATGGAATTAAACACAGCCAGCAAACTTAGACATAAAGGCCTGAGAAGGCCCAATATCTGGAGCTGCTGCGTTTGGCCACCAGAGGGCGGCAGAAAACCACTGTTCATATTGTTCGGACAGGATCCCTGGCCGGAACCATGACAGAAAGGGTTTGTGGTGTGGTAGTGAAAGGGTTAACAGCATCTAACATCTGTTACAACCAAAAATGCACATGGTCTCCACAGTGACTTCCAAAAAGATCAAGGGGTCTCAGAAACAAGTCTATTTTAAATGTTTTCAACAAGTCTATTTTTCATTTTGTAGAAGTCGCTACAGTAAGGATCATATTCACTGGTTATTTTTACATTTCAGTTTTTTCAGGAGTTTCTTTTCTTCTACTGTCACCGTCTGGCTGGAAAGACTTATGCTGACGGTAGTGGAAACTTTAGCACTTCTTGGCACAGGAGACAGGAGGGACAAATAGAAGAGTAGTAGGAGCTCCGTTTATTAGGTCATTGTAGTCGACTCTCATTACTCCAGAAACAGCCCATGTGTGAAAATATAGACATTTAATACGTCTCTCCTCGTGTGAAAACAGTATACATTTAATGTCTCTCCTCGTGTGAAAACAGTATATACATTTAATACGCCTTTCCATAAAACAATGGACAATTAAAGTGCTCAGATACAGTAGTTTATTTTTGCTTTATTCATTGTTCACTCTAGAACTACTGCCCTGCCATTGTGTCTTCAGCTGTACAGGAACATGATTAATTTGACCTTTGACTTGGTAAATGGTGCATTTATATAGCAGCTTTTAAAGGAACACTCCAACATTTTGGCAAATTAGCTTATTTAACATCTTCCCTGGAGTTAGACAAGAAGATACATACATTTTTAGTCTCTCTGCATGATATGATACATTTGATATGATACATTTATTTATATTGCACCCCTCAACCTGCTTAGGGAACGCCTGGACCGTTAGCCTAGCTTAGCTTCATCACTGGAAGTGGTTCCCAACAATAATGTATTTTCTTTTTTCATGCTCTGTCATTTATCAATTATGGTGAAGTGAGTGACATCCAGCAGGATCCACCAGAAGTCTCCCAGAGCCTCCTAGTCGTACAAGTCTCCCAGAGTCAAAAGCACTTTACCATTCTGTTCCTCACATTCACCCATTCATTCACAGACAGACGGCGGAGGTGACCATGCAAGGTGCTCATCAGGAGAAATTAGGGCTTAAGTATCTTGCTCAAGGGCACTTTGACACAAATCCATCCGTGGCACGACGCAATGTGTTGGTTTTTCTTTGAGCGTGAGGAGGAGAGACAGCTGGGCACAGTTGACAAGAGTGATCCGTGTTTTGTTTTCTGTTCATTACAGCTAATTACCTCCAGACAGTGGTCATGAGAGGCTGGTTTGACTGACTTCATGGCAGCTTTCCACCCGAGCCAGTTATTAACAGCAGATTTAAATCAGTGGCAGCTATAGTGCACGTTTAGTTTTTCAGCGCTGTCACACGAAGATCTTGATTACGTAGCTACGGGGTGGAACAGTCTCTGCAGCTGTTTACGGAAAAATAAATCATCTGATGTCATGTGTTTTACAAGACGTGAAGATCTTTTTCGCCCCACAGGAACTCCATGATGTGTCCTAGCTAAATTAGGCTAATCCATGGATTTTAATTACTTAATGTACAGTCATTGCAATCCATGGATTAGCCTAATTTGGCAAATTTCCATTAATTCATGGCCAGTGCTTTTCAGACTTTGGACCAGACGTGTGTAAGATTGTCCTTATGTGATGGAATTTCAACGTCTGCTATGGAGACGATATAGAAAATGCCCCTTAATAGCCCTTAATAGTGCTGCAAACAAGTTCCACCCCAGAATAATTTATGGTCTCATTATCTCAGAGTATAGGGGAGAACGGGGGACGTTGTTACACGGGTAGGCTGTCACATTCATTATATTTCACCACCAGAGGGTCCTGTCTCCCATATTTTGGTATTTAAATGTCGAGAATTGGGGTCAGAGTTCACCTACGTTGTCATCTTTGGAGTGAAACAGCTGCACTTGAGGTGAGAGGACTTTTTGTGTTTTTCATGTCCATTTGTAAATATTCCGCTCCTCAGTATTTTTCTTCTATAGGCTTTTACACAATTGGTTTATAATGAAACAATTATTACCCTTAAAAAGTGTGAAGGGATAGCTATAGTTTAGATTGTTGTTAGCTAGCTAACTAGTTGTTAGATGGCTGTTAGACTTGATGCTATCAAGACATTCCAGTTGGGGTTGGTCGTCACATTTTCTTTGGGGTTGGTTGTCACATGGAGTGCCCAGACCCTACATTTGCCATCACTGTAACAAGTGAATGAGTGTTCTTATTTTATTTATTTTTATATAGGATGGCCTAAAGATGTGTTCCTGTTTATGTTCATGTTAAGATGCATTAAGTTATGTATTTGTCAACTTGTCAATGCAATTAAACTTTCAAATTTAGTTATATTTCGTATTGGCATCGCGTCCCGCTCTTAAGCCATACCGAGATATACCTCATCTCATGTACCTATTGTACTCCATCAACGAATAAACCAAAACATACACCCCGCACCTGCCAGGCCCCGCCCCTACTGCCGTACTATAATAGTACTGGGCATGGCCACCACTCACTCTTCCTCTATTTTCGTTTCCATCATAGCGGATGCAAGACGCCCTATGCCAGCGGTTCTCAACAGGGGTTCCGCGGCACACAGGGGTGCCGCTGAGAGCTGCCAGGGGTGCCGCGAGATGCCTGATGGGAATGTTTCTTTAAAAATATAGAATGACAACTATTTAACTAAACAAATAGTCTATCTAGTGCTTCATGTGTATACAATAATTGCCTAATCTAATAACATGAACTAAAAAAGAAATCGATCAAAATGTCTTCACACGTTTCGTAAAATTATAGAAACTTCACCAACTTAACGTCCGCGGCAGGCGTCATTGCTTTTACCAACAGATTTTCCAACGCATTTCCAGAGCAGTCGCATTCGTGTGACGTCACATCACGGGTCCTATCTCCGTTACAGAGCCGGCTCTGGTCCGTTATCAAGGAAATGCAAAACGGCTGTCATGATAATAATCACTAAATGCATTCAGTGCTGGATCTAATCAAACCTCACAGGATGAGTCCCATGCCCTTACACGTTGCCGCACCTCTCCAAAGGAGAGGGGGATAGGTACACGTTTCGATCAAAAAACATCACAGGGGGCGCCACCAAAGCGGTCTGCGCGCGAACGCACAGCTCCCGGTGGCCCACCTAACGGGCGCGAAACCCCCCCCGCCGATGTTTGATCTACCCCGTCATTTCCCCCCGGAGATGCACGCGAGCCCTCGAGCTAGCCTAGTGAGCTGGCGCTCGGTAGAGATACATTTTTTTTTAACGTTCCGGCCGACCGCATAAAAACGCAGTTTATGCCATTGGCCAGACCAGAGCGCGCTGGTCCCGAAGGCTGATTCAAATAAACACCTGAAAAACACGCCCGGGCCAGCGCTAATACCGGTCCCGTAAGACCAAGCGCTGATATGATATGAATATGATATGAACAGCGTGTAGGCTCGTAAAACCTGAGAACGGTGGGGGGGGGGGGCGAATTCTAACAAGAAAGAGCCCCCACAACGTTTCTCCCCCCTGTCTGGGTAGAACCAGGAGGGAACCGGTCCGAAGGACGCTGACACAGGGTTTATATACAGAGCCTGGGGGAAAAAGACATCCGTCACAAATTCCGCTCATACAAGAGGGGAAGACACCGGAGAGACCTCTAAAAAGACGTGAGTGAATAAATGAATGAAAACTGTATTTAACATATTGCAGAATGGGTACAATACAGCACAGCTCAATACATACAATTGCCAAGGGGATGCAGACCAGAAAAAGACGTTTGTCTTGTTTGCATCAGGGTCCCCTATTTCCAATTCAGTGACCTGCCACGCAGATCTCAACTCACGGATATATCTCTCGGGCCAATAAGAAAACGCGAAAGCCTGTGATGTTTTCCATTGCTGGGAACCCCAGCCCCACCCTTCTCCCCAAGACAGCAGGGTATGCAAATATTGCCCTGAAGTCGAGGAAGCTGACGGGGTGGAACCCTACACACTCGTGTGATGACGCTAACGCGCACGAGAGGTCCCAGAGTGAAGAGGCGCGCTCGTTTTGAGCTACGTCCTCCCCCTTCATCATCAGAATCCCACTGAGGATATAAACATACCCAAAGGAAAAAAGGGGAAGGGTTTATCCCCGCCCACCCTCACGTAAAATACGAAAACATGAGGTGAAGCATGGAGTGGCGCCACTAGCCGCGAGCTGTGTTTACAATGAAAGACTCGTTTCACCATGAACAATCAACATAGCAGCTAGCTACCAACCATGGGCTCAGGGCTGCAACTGTTCAAAAGGCGTGTTCACCCGCAGCCCCACGTCACCGTTTCATAAGCGAAAGACTTGTCGTCTGCCATGCCTTTCACTTTATCACGTGAAAAAACACAGACTGAGTGAAGAGAGGGGCCGCGCCCTTGGCTATGTGCTATGTACATTGCTTGCAAGCTAACATGATAGCAACACCAATTGTGAATTCAGAGTCTACGCCTGTTTAAAAAGGTGTGTTCTCACATGAACCCCACAACTCCCCCCACACACAAGAGAACGCCACCCGTCAACTATAGCTGTTACAACAGACAAACAACGGGCCCTCATTATTTATTTCGTACAATGGCTACCCCAAAATACACAGTGAATAAAGACATGCTCGTTACAAACAAAAACTCGTCACTCCTCTAGAGGGACTTTTTATTTAACGTAATATTTCGAGGAGGGGGGAAAGAATAAGGGGTAAGATGAATAAGGCAGGAGAAAGAGCTTTTTCTTTAACGCGGAAGAGGGGCAACTAATGTAGCCCCACGCCCGTCCTGCTCGACGCTGACGGGAACACTCGTTTTGCGCCACCTCCCCGTCACACGCCTAGTCAGAACTTTCACCAAATCGATATAACACATCCATAGAACGGTTTATATCCCCCCCACCCACCCAACCTCACGTAAAGCGAAGAGACACACAGCCGTGTGTTGTTTTCCCCAAGCGAACCCACACACGAGCATATCGCATATGCACACGCCATCGCCTATGAAAAACCACAGCACGAGCTAGCCACTAGCCGTGAGCCCTAGGTCCACGTTTATCTAAAACTTGGCCACACGAGCACTAGCGGCTCCTATTCACAAGCAAGAATTTGCCCCATAATACTCTACGTCGAGGTATACACAACACGTTCAGTGAAACGTTTACACGCTGCTTCAATAAAAACCCGCCCCTCCTAAGAGGGTATTTTTATCGAAGGAAACATAGTTGTTTTTAGGGGGTAATATGGGGGTTTGGTGTACAAGAGAGAGAAAACAGAGGGAGAGAGAGATGAAGGAAGAAGGGGGGGGGGGGGCTACAGCCTGCCAGGCATAGCCCCGCTCCTTACCTGCTGCCGGGCGTGGTGCCTTCCCCTCGAGGTGAGCTCCACTGCAGCTTCTCTCTCCATGTTTACATCTCACGTCACTCGCCATTTGGCGTCGGGGCTCTTTTTAATTGAGCACTGACCCCGCCAGCGAGGCACCGAAGATGAAACCCCCGCCCCCTCCATGCAACATTCTGGATGTGCTGGTAGGGGGCAGAGGGCCCACTCTGGCACCAGCATTTCCCCAGAGACCGGGGGACTTGAACGCCGCGGCCTGCATACTCTTCCTCCTACTACCGACCACGCGCCCTGCCTGCTTCACCACCGGGAGCAACGGCGGGAGCAAGCAGGTGGAGAGCTTGTGCCTCACTCGTCTGCCATCAGAGAGGCCGCGCCCGTTCTTGTCGGGGGTCCGTTTGATGTCGCCGCCGGAGCCACCTCTCTCACGAGGGAGGGGCGCTCGCCGGCTTCTGAGTGGCACCACACTCTGCACCGTTTGCCACAGCAAACGGCGGAGGTTGGGAGGAGGGAATGCTGGTGGAACCGCCCGACCATCCGCCACAGCCGCTCACCGAATGACGGGAGCGAGCAGCGCCGTAAGTCATCCCCGGAGGGGACGCCGGAGCCGGAGGGCCTTCTCACTGAAGAGGGGCGCTCAACAGTCTCCGGACGGTGCGCACCCAGCCCTGCGCGCCGCCGAGGCTCACCCTCTCGCCACGAACGTGGGACTAGGGAACCCCTGCGGCGCATAGAGGAGGTTGCGACGGAAATTGTTGGTGATGCCATCCTCAGGATCCGAAAAACAGCAACCACAGAGAATAATTAAGCTAAAAACCACTTGCATGCCATGTGCGTATAGCGAACATTTCATTTCCTGAAATGAATGAATTGGGAAGGCGGAGTACTGTCACACCCCTCGCTTATATGCATATGGGCGGAAGGGGGCGTGGCCGGACAAGTAAAGGTGCAAGTAGCGGAATTCTTTCAAGGTCACGCTAGGTCACATCCCATATAGCAGAGCGTAAGCTATCTACGAAATATAACAAAGAGGTAGGGATGGTGGTTAGACAGAGTATGAATGCCCCAGCAGGCTAATAAGAGTGGATAAGAGTATAAGTCGTAGTTTTCATGTTTTTAATGTTTTATTGAATACATAAATTAAAACAAATGAAAGCGAATGCCGCAATAACCAATGAGAATGTCAAGGGATGGCAAGTCAAGAGTAGCTGTGCTCTTGTGATCGCTCTTATCTTTGCTTTTGGGTACTGTATAGTAGTTACCATGTAAATAAGTAAAGATTACAATAAAACACACTTTCTCAAAGATTCAATTAAAACATTTACCTTTAGTTGTATATAAATTAAATTATCTATACCTCCGTCAATGATTATGCACCTACAAAAATGGTCTGTAATACCTTTTTACAGTTTGATTGATCTTCAATGGGTGGCTAAATCATAGGTGGAACCTCACTCCCCAGATCGATACATGCCTAAAATGTGAAGACTCGTCAGATGTTTTTCGAACTGGTTTTTCTTGGGACGTGAGGCAAACATAAACCATTATCTTAAACATGTATTAAAAAATATGTTTAGCTGTTTTGTCAGTTCCTGTCTGAAGACCTTTGGCCATTCATTTAAGAATTAAAATAGTAGTATCCTATTTCATATGATATCCCAGGGTTTGTCTTTGTTTATAAATGCTGATCTTGAGGATAGGTCTCTAAAAAAATTCAATATTATCTGTCCACAAGGGGGAGGTAGAGATCACTCTTTAAAACATGCCAGTGTTGTGATATGTAGATGAATGTTCACTGGCAGATCACACACGCACCCTTAATGTGACACAAAGCGTATACTTTAATCGTTATTACTTACTTATCCTCTTCGTCCCGGTTGGGGCATAAGGCCTCAATCATACACTGCCACTGAATCCTGTCTCGTGCTTGGGCCTGCGCTTCGTCCCAGGAAAGACCCATCTCCTTCAGCTCCATCATCACTGTCCTTCGCCAGGTGTTCTTTGGTCTACCCCTCTTTCTCTTCCCAACTGGGGTCCATCTCAAGGCAACTTTGGGTAATCTTTCATTGGGCATCCTCAATACATGACCGAGCCATCTTAACCTTAATCTTAATCGTTATTAACTTATCTTTAATGGGGAAATCTTATCAAATATTCAGTTTTGGTAATATTAACTGGTGGTCTATTTTTACAGGCTGTAAAACACCAGGGAACAATCATGAGGATTGCCTATATACAATACATCAACTTAAGCAGCCCTGCGTTTAATTAATAGACTTGATTTGTGGTTTCCCTTTTCATTGTTTCACCGGACATTTAAATGAGTTAAACATTTGGGCATTTCCTCCAGTGTCCTGGTAAACATGCCTATTAGACAACATGTAGGTCCTCCAGAGGGGATGGTGGACAGCGGAGTGCTCTCAGCCTGGGTCCAGGTTCACAGCACAGCTCTCCTGACTGGCCTCAGCCTGGGTCCAGGTTCACACAGCTCTCTCCTGACTGGCCTCAGCCTGGGTCCAGGTTCACACAGCTCTCCTGACTGGCCTCAGCCTGGGTCCAGGTTCACACAGCTCTCCTGACTGGCCTCAGCCTGGGTCCAGGTTCACACAGCTCTCCTGACTGGCCTCAGCCTGGGTCCAGGTTCACACAGCTCTCCTGACTGGCCTCAGCCTGGGTCCAGGTTCACACAGCTCTCCTGACTGGCCTCAGCCTGGGTCCAGGTTCACACAGCTCTCCTGACTGGCCTCAGCCTGGGTCCAGGTTCACACAGCTCTCCTGACTGGCCTCAGCCTGGGTCCAGGTTCACACCGCTCTCCTGACTGGCCTCAGCCTGGGTCCAGGTTCACACAGCTCTCCTGACTGGCCTCAGCCTGGGTCCAGGTTCACACAGCTCTCCTGACTGGCCTCAGCCTGGGTCCAGGTTCACACAGCTCTCCTGACTGGCCTCAGCCTGGGTCCAGGTTCACACAGCTCTCCTGACTGGCCTCAGCCTGGGTCCAGGTTCACACAGCTCTCCTGACTGGCCTCAGCCTGGGTCCAGGTTCACACAGCTGTCTTGACTTCATAACCTCAGTCAACATAACAGACTGAGGCTACTCTAGTTCAGTTTGTCCACTTTGAAAGTGTTGTGAACATGGACTCTTATTAGATTTCGAGACTCCCAAGCATCACACTATGAGGATTAGCCAATGTGATGTAATTCCTCTGTGTGAGATACAACAAGGGCATACTGTTGTAGTCCTAAAACCAAGATATTTCTCCATTGGACAAATAATTTTATCGCTCCGCTTTGTCTAGTCTTTCTATACTATAGGGATGACTGGAGAATTGACCCTGCCCACTTTTCTTGATCCTCTAATTACAGCAGTTCCTTCCCTCTGAGAAGGGAATAAACAGTTGTGATTGGAGGATCAAGATAAGAGGGCGGGACTTGAGTCAATGGCCTGACTGAGTTCTATTCCTCCTCCGGTTGAGAGGTTTGGGATTCTTGTACAGACACGTGACTCATAAAAAATAAAAAATAATTCCATATATTTTGCAAACAGCAACATTGTTGCACACACAAGGCTTGTTTCAAGGATGCAGCTTAGCAATTGGTATAGAGAGACTAATATTATGCCTCTCATCATCTCTTAGAAATGTGAGAGGATGGTTCCCTGTGGTCCTCTACCATCCATCACACAGGTCACAGTTTACGACTGAGCTGATGGCAACCATCTCCATGAAGGATCAGCAGATAACAATGACATCACTGGTTGAAGGTCAGAACCTTTGTTTGTGTGTGCAAATGCTTTCACGCACATGTGTACTATATGTGTACTGCAAGAAAAGGTGTTTTCAATGTGCAGCCGTTCATCTGATGTGAACATGGTGATGTTTATCTACCACAGTTATTGAATTTCGGAGACGGTTTCCATTCCTCTCTCCGGTTCAGGCTGTACTTTATGTAGCCGAGCGCTGCACTACAGGCCTGGAGGAGCGGAGAACACCTTCTCTCTGGAGCTACAGGCCTGGAGGAGCCTGTAGCTCCTGTCTCTCTGGAGCTACAGGCCTGGAGGAGCAGAGAACACCTTCTCTCTGGAGCTACAGGCCTGGAGGAGCGGAGAACACCTTCTCTCTGGAGCTACAGGCCTGGAGGAGCAGAGAACACCTTCTCTCTGGAGCTACAGGCCTGGAGGAGCAGAGAACACCTTCTCTCTGGAGCTACAGGCCTGGAGGAGCAGAGAACACCTTCTCTCTGGAGCTACAGGCCTGGAGGAGCGGAGAACACCTTCTCTCTGGAGCTACAGGCCTGGAGGAGCAGAGAACACCTTCTCTCTGGAGCTACAGGCCTGGAGGAGCGGAGAACACCTTCTCTCTGGAGCTACAGGCCTGGAGGAGCGGAGAACACCTTCTCTCTGGAGCTACAGGCCTGGAGGAGCAGAGAACACCTTCTCTCTGGAGCTACAGGCCTGGAGGAGCAGAGAACACCTTCTCTCTGGAGCTACAGGCCTGGAGGAGCGGAGAACACCTTCTCTCTGGAGCTACAGGCCTGGAGGAGCAGAGAACACCTTCTCTCTGGAGCTACAGGCCTGGAGGAGCGGAGAACACCTTCTCTCTGGAGCTACAGGCCTGGAGGAGCGGAGAACACCTTCTCTCTGGAGCTACAGGCCTGGAGGAGCAGAGAACACCTTCTCTCTGGAGCTACAGGCCTGGAGGAGCAGAGAACACCTTCTCTCTGGAGCTACAGGCCTGGAGGAGCGGAGAACACCTTCTCTCTGGAGCTACAGGCCTGGAGGAGCGGAGAACACCTTCTCTCTGGAGCTACAGGCCTGGAGGAGCGGAGAACACCTTCTCTCTGGAGCTACAGGCCTGGAGGAGCGGAGAACACCTTCTCTCTGGAGCTACAGGCCTGGAGGAGCAGAGAACACCTTCTCTCTGGAGCTACAGGACACGTCTTTACCACACTCAATGAAAACCAACACCCTCCTTCTGGATACAAAGCAATCCATCTTTATTAAATATGTGTGAACTTGTTAGGATCAAGAAATATGACACTTCGGTACACATTCACGCTCCAGCTATGAGTTGAAATGCTTTCTTTGTTTCCTTGTTGGTTTGAGAAGGGCACTTCAGTGATTCCCCTGCTTTTTCGCTGGTTAATACATACATGTACAAAGTAATCACAATCCTCCTTAATCTGCTCCTAAACACTAGAACCACTGTGCACCACTCGCTGGCGCAAATATTTACACACAATGTACATTTTACCCCCATCTTAATGCCATCTTCATTTTCTTCTGAAAATATACACAAGAGAAAAGTATCTTTGAGAGTTTGTCTGTCCTCCTGCCTTCACGCAGGGCGTACCACACTCCACTCTCCCACCAGTCATATCGATAAAGAGGACTGAACCGGGACCAGTGCTTAGTAAGTCTTAGTAAGGTGACCCGCCAGGAAGCTGACCCCGAGTCAGCTGTATAAAAGATGGAGGCACTACGAGAAGTGGCGATGAACGAGACTCCAGACACAGAAAGCGACGTCAAAGTAATAAAACTCGAAAAGGAATCTTGACCACGGGTCAATTAAGAAACGAAAGAACAGACATTAACTGAAGACTAAGTCGTAAGAGTCATACTAGAACGCTGCCTAATCTAAGAACAGAATAGCGTGTTGCTTTGAACTTTGAGAGTACACACATTCATACTCTGGGCTGATTTCAGAGATACCTTCTCATACCAAGGTAGACTTGTCTGCCATTTTACAAATTGCAGTCTGCAGCAAAAGTAGTCAACAAGATGAAAAGAGAAGGAAAACAGTTCAAAACTGCCTTGTAAACTATTACAACAATTATTTACAGTTTACCAATATTGTACAGAGAACAATAACTTGCTGCACCAGTACTTAAGGGGAAAAAATGATAAATAGAAGAATATTTAAATCAACTTTCTCTTTTCTTTTTTGAAAAACAATATAAAAGCTGTGCTCAAACGTGGCTTTTTAAAAACAGTGCTGTGTTCCGTCTGGCTTCAGTGTCCGTGTGAAATGATGATGTTTGCTGGACCAATAAATACTTTCTCCTCTCTCCTCGTGTGGCAACATTGTCTTTAACTTGATGGGAGCGGCTGGATATTAGACCTGCAAGGAGGTAGAGACAGAAACAAGAAATTACACAGATGCTCTGAAGCCGTCCAATGAAAACATGCCATAGTGACAGCACCACAGAGAAACACTTCAATACAGTCTGGTACAGTGGGGTTTCCATACAGTCTGGTACAGTGGGGTTTACATACAGTCTGGTACAGTGGGGTTTACATACAGTCTGGTACAGTGGGGTTTACATACAGTCTGGTACAGTGGGGTTTACATACAGTCTGATACAGTGGGGTTTCCATACAGTCTGGTACAGTGGGGTTTCCATACAGTCTGGTACAGTGGGGTTTACATACAGTCTGGTACAGTGGGGTTTACATACAGTCTGGTACAGTGGGGTTTCCATACAGTCTGGTACAGTGGGGTTTCCATACAGTCTGGTACAGTGGGGTTTACATACAGTCTGGTACAGTGGGGTTTACATACAGTCTGGTACAGTGGGGTTTACATACAGTCTGGTACAGTGGGGTTTCCATACAGTCTGGTACAGTGGGGTTTACATACAGTCTGGTACAGTGGGGTTTACATACAGTCTGGTACAGTGGGGTTTACATACAGTCTGGTACAGTGGGGTTTACATACAGTCTGGTACAGTGGGGTTTACATACAGTCTGGTACAGTGGGGTTTACATACAGTCTGGTACAGTGGGGTTTACATACAGTCTGGTACAGTGGCGTTTCCATACAGTCTGGTACAGTGGGGTTTCCATACAGTCTGGTACAGTGGGGTTTACATACAGTCTGGTACAGTGGGGTTTACATACAGTCTGGTACAGTGGGGTTTACATACAGTCTGGTACAGTGGCGTTTCCATACAGTCTGGTACAGTGGCATTTCCATACAGTCTGGTACAGTGGGGTTTACATACAGTCTGGTACAGTGGGGTTTAGCCAAAGCACATAGATGGCGTTTTAGATGGCGTTTTCTTTTTTTTTTTAAAGCGATGACTCCACTTACTCCAAGCAGGTTAACAGGAGAGTCACACTATAGTGGATGGGCCTATGATTTGAGCTGCTTTCTGTGGATGGAGGGAGAGAGGCAGGGGTTACTGAAGTGTTAGGATGTGTTGGCAGCATTGATGGTGTCAGCAGAGCTCACAGCACAGCGTCGGCACCAAGCATCTCTCATCATCATTAGACCACATGCACATTAAGTAAGTTATATTGGTTATTCATGTTGGCGATTTCCGTTAGAGATTCATCAACTTCATTCGATTGAGTTAGACTGCGTGTTGCAGGGAGATGGAATTAATATAGACACGTCAGTGTGGTATACAGGCCCACTGAGAAACACCACCAGCATTCACACCGTCATTCAATTCTCAAGGCCAGTAAAACAGGTGAGGCAGTCAGACTTCCACCACAGCAGACAGCTCATGCTCAGCTCCTGGTTACAGCTCAGCCCCTGGTTACAGTATACAGGCCTAGTGCTCAGCCCCTGGTTACAGTATACAGGCCTAGTGCTCAGCCCCTGGTTACAGTATACAGGCCTAGTGCTCAGCCCCTGGTTACAGTATACAGGCCTAGTGCTCAGCCCCTGGTTACAGTATACAGGCCTAGTGCTCAGCCCCCTGGTTACAGTATACAGGCCTAGTGCTCAGCCCCTGGTTACAGTATACAGGCCTAGTGCTCAGCCCCTGGTTACAGTATACAGGCCTAGTGCTCAGCCCCTGGTTACAGTATACAGGCCTAGTGCTCAGCCCCTGGTTACAGTATACAGGCCTAGTGCTCAGCCCCTGGTTACAGTATACAGGCCTAGTGCTCAGCCCCTGGTTACAGTATACAGGCCTAGTGCTCAGCCCCTGGTTACAGTATACAGGCCTAGTGCTCAGCCCCTGGTTACAGTATACAGGCCTAGTGCTCAGCCCCTGGTTACAGTATACAGGCCTAGTGCAGGACCGGGATACAATGGCAGCAGCTGACAACATATGACTGTGTATGAAGGAAGGAAGGAAGGAAAGGAAGGAAGTGGACATGCACGACTGAGTTGGGTACTCACGGCTGAAATGTACTGGCTGTTGAAGCGCGGCTTGTCGTCGACGGGAGAGGAGGCAGCGGAGGGGGAGTAGCCGGAGGAGGAGGGGGGCTGGCAGGGCGAGCCGGGCTCCTCGGACAGCAGCACCTCCGGGAGGTGGCTGGACACGCAGCCGCTGTCTGAGCCGCTGGAGCCGCTGCCCGACAGACAGTGGGAGGAGGAGCCGGAGCTCTCTGTGGCTGCAGGGAGGAGGAGGAGGAGGAGGAGGAGGAGGAGGAGGAGGAGGAGGAGGAGGAGGAGGAGGAGGAGAGGCACTCGGGTCAGACAAGCCTTCATACAAAACCTTATGGTCATGCAAACTGAGAACGTGATCCTAGTCTATTATAAGATTCACACCATTAGATGGAGGCTTTTACCCAAAGAGCCTTACGGTACCATGATGAGTAGAGTACATGTTCCTTATAGGTGTCCTTAGTGACAATCAAACTCTCCTAAGTCGTTCCTCTATGCAGGACCATAAGCACAACATGAGTAACAACGTTAGTATTTTCCGAGAATTCCTATAAGCTGTGTTGTTGCTCTGCAGACCAGCACTGCTAGTGTGGCTAAGCTTCTCAGCCGTGTGTAAGCGGTGGTCTCACCCTGTGCCGCCCCGCCCCCCCGCTCCTCCAGCCCACCACCACGTGTTTCAGATGTACGAAAAGCGCGCGAATGCCCGTCTGCATCAGTGTGCATCAAGCATGTGCGTCTTTGTGTGCGTTTTGTGTCTACGTACGTCATATGGGTGTGTGCATACGCAATGTGTGTTCAGTCAGTGTGTCCACGTACTCATGGAGGGCTGGCTACTGGTCTCGTGCTCCAGCTCATCTTCCTCTATACAGGGGCTGATGAAGGGCCCGTCTGCACTCTGGGGACCGAGCATGCTCTGGGTACTGGAGAGGAGGGGAGGGGAGGGGAGGGGAGGGAGAGGAGAGGAGAGGAGAGGAGAGGAGAGGAGAGGAGAGGAGGGGAGGGGAGGGGAGGGGAGGGGAGAGGAGGGGAGAGGAGAGGAGAGGAGAGGAGAGGAGAGGAGAGGAGAGGAGAGGAGAGGAGAGGAGAGGAGGGGAGGGGAGAGGAGAGGAGAGGAGAGGAGAGGAGAGGAGAGGAGGGGAGGGGAGGGGAGGGGAGGGGAGAGGGGAGGGGAGAGGGGAGGGGAGGGGAGGGGAGGGGAGAGGAGAGGAGAGGAGAGGAGAGGAGAGGAGAGGAGGGGAGGGGAGGGGAGAGGGAGAGGAGAGGAGAGGAGAGGAGAGGGAGAGGAGAGGAGAGGAGAGGAGAGGAGAGGAGAGGAGAGGAGGGGAGGGGAGGGGAGGGGAGGGGAGAGGAGAGGAGAGGAGAGGAGAGGAGAGGAGAGGAGAGGAGAGGAGAGGGAGGAGAGGAGGGGAGGAGGTTACATACTTTTTAAACAATAGTCAGGATACATAATATAATCCAATTGACTCTCATATTAATATAATACATTATAAAAGGTTAATAGTGTGTAATAGTGTGTACATATATCATACAATATATTGATTATTGTATTTATATTATTGGAAGCTGCTATGGTCAAGGGACCACAACAAATATAATTTCACTCGTTCTTGCTGTAAGGTACTGAAATACGTGACAATAAAGGAATCTGAATGAGGTCAGTCCTCTACCTGTACATGTGCAGATTGAGGGGCCCCAGCAGGGTGCAGGAGCCCGAGGCGGTGGGCCCCAAGCTGGCAGACGGACCGTTCACCGCAGCCCTCTTGAAGGGGTTGGAGTGGTCAAACAAGGAGACGGCGATGGAGGCTCGCGTTCTCGCACCTGGGGAGCATCCATGGACACGTACACACAGAGAGCTGGATCAGAATCACTTTATTCGCCCAGGACACACGGACAACAACAACAGAGGGAGGACATCTCAGTGTAACTGTGGGCTACAGTTCCGTGCCACGGCTGTGAATTCTGATCACACACTAAACTCTGGGTGGTGGTGTCATGTCAGGTATTCATTTGATATAATGTGATAGGGGTGGTTGATTAATACTAATAGTATATATTTTTTTAAAGTACTGACAGCAGGTACTTTTAATCAGATAATAGCCATAGTCAATAATCATAGTTTATAATGATGTGATGAGTGAGTCAACTGGTTGTCGAGACACATTGAACTACATGTGTGTTGTAATCCCAGTGTGTTGTAATCCCAGTGTGTTGTAATCCCAGTGTGTTGTAATCCCAGTGTGTTGTAATCCCAGGGTGTTGTAATCCCAGGGTGTTGTAATCACAGTGTGTTGTAATCCCAGGGTGTTGTAATCACAGTGTGTTGTAATCCCAGGGTGTTGTAATCAGTGTGTTGTAATCCCAGTGTGTTGTAATCCCAGTGTGTTGTAATCCCAGGGTGTTGTAATCAGTGTGTTGTAATCCCAGTGTGTTGTAATCACAGTGTGTTGTAATCCCAGTGTGTTGTAATCCCAGTGTGTTGTAATCCCAGTGTGTTGTAATCCCAGGGTGTTGTAATCCCAGTGTGTTGTAATCACAGTGTGTTGTAATCACAGTGTGTTGTAATCGAAGTGTGTTGTAATCACAGTGTGTTGTAATCCCAGTGTGTTGTAATCCCAGTGTGTTGTAATCCCAGTGTGTTGTAATCCCAGTGTGTTGTAATCACAGTGTGTTGTAATCCCAGTGTGTTGTAATCACTGTGTTGTAATCACTGTGTTGTAATCACAGTGTGTTGTAATCCCAGTGTGTTGTAATCACTGTGTTGTAATCACAGTGTGTTGTAATCCCAGTGTGTTGTAATCCCAGTGTGTTGTAATCCCAGTGTGTTGTAATCCCAGGGTGTTGTAATCACTGTGTTGTAATCGAAGTGTGTTGTAATCGCAGGGTGTTGTAATCCCAGTGTTGTAATCACAGTGTGTTGTAATCGCAGGGTGTTGTAATCCCAGTGTGTTGTAATCACTGTGTTGTAATCGAAGTGTGTTGTAATCACAGTGTGTTGTAATCCCAGTGTGTTGTAATCGAAGTGTGTCAGGGTTCGAAATTAACGGGGGCTTGGGGCATAATGCCCTTGAAAATGGACAAAATGCCCTCGAAAATCAGTTAAGGGGGGCACAAAATGCCCCCGACAGTTTACTAATTATATATATATATTTATCCGGTAATGGCGCGTCTGTGTATCGTACGGTTCAGATGACGCGCAAATAAAACAAATTCATTTGGCGGAGGTGAGCACTGGCTGCTGCAGCAGCAGCACTGCAGCTGAGCCAGGTGCTAGTCAGTTTGTGTACAAATGGCAAGCACAATCTAAATCAATCTTCATTACGACTTTAAAAACATAGCCATTAACATTACATAGGCATACACACATCTTGCCATAGCGTTAGCAGTTTGTACAACACAACGCACGTTTTAACTATAGAATCAGCCCGCGAGGTAATACAGTCAACAAAATGTTACCGTAGCTACTAGCTAGCAGAGGAGGAAATGGGAGTCTGAGAGGCGGGGTGTTTAAAGACAATGATAGGCGTTTATTCAACATCCAAGAAGGCTAACATACAACTGTGTTTTACTAACTCCAACCGGGACTATTGCCGCTTTCCCACTGCATGCCATCACCTCCTAACGTTACCGGAGCTACCGGAGCTGATAATAACATTGCCTGAGTTGAAGGTGCGTGACACTAAAATGTCCGTGGGGACCCGGCGCCAACCCATAGATAGTTCCAACTCACCGAATTACGTAATCCACCACAGTTGCACTCAATATTTAAATAATGTTAGTCTAAATAAATTTAGACAGATACATAATAATTTCAAGCAGAACACAAATCTTTCCATTAAGAACTGACAATCAGGGAATTTAAACATGGTTGACATTGTTTTTTTGTGTTTATATTAAAGAAAGGAAAGTCTAGTGCTGGCTGAGCATATTGTTTGTTTGCACTAAGTTAATACTACAAATGTAGCCTATATTTTTCAGTCAGTTCGGTCTTTGTGTGCCAAACATTATTTAAGGCTGTAAACACTGTAACACTGTAAACTTTTTAATTTTTTTTAATAAATGAGAAGCATGTTTAGATTTGAGTGTTACATTTTTTTATATAAAAATTTACATATATCGAACCGAACTGAAACCGTGACCCCAAAACCGTGATACGAACCGAACCGTCCATTTTGTGAACCGTCCCACCCCTACCGTTTATCATAAAAATTCAGTGCCCCCGAAATACAAAAAAAAGCCCCCGAAAATCAATTAAGGGGGGGGCAAAAAAAGCCCTTGAAAAAAAAATTTAATTTCTAACCCTGAAGTGTGTTGTAATCCCAGTGTGTTGTAATCCCAGTGTGTTGTAATCGCAGTGTGTTGTAATCCCAGTGTGTTGTAATCGCAGTGTGTTGTAATCCCAGTGTGTTGTAATCACAGTGTGTTGTAATCCCAGGGTGTTGTAATCCCAGGGTGTTGTAATCCCAGTGTGTTGTAATCCCAGTGTGTTGTAATCCCAGTGTGTTGTAATCGCAGTGTGTTGTAATCCCAGTGTGTTGTAATCGAAGTGTGTTGTAATCGCAGTGTGTTGTAATCACAGTGTGTTGTAATCCCAGTGTGTTGTAATCACAGTGTGTTGTAATCCCAGTGTGTTGTAATCCCAGTGTGTTGTAATCCCAGTGTGTTGTAATCCCAGTGTGTTGTAATCCCAGTGTGTTGTAATCCCAGTGTGTTGTAATCCCAGTGTGTGCTGACCTCTGCCCTTCATGATGTAGTCGATGGCCCTGTCGTTGATCGCAGCATCGCTCGGTTTGATGTCCAGGAACGGCTTGTTCCCTACGCCCATCGACACCATCTCCTGCATGCGGATCTCTGAACACACACAGCCGCAAATACATTTACATATAGCAGGAATTTCTCCTCTATATTTAACCCACCGTAACTATTTTAGGAACAGTGGGCACTGCAGCCCCAGTCTGACGCACGCACACGCACACACACACACACAATATATATTCTATTCCGACATACACACAATATATATTCGACTCCGACACACACACGGAATATATATTCTATTCTGTTGATGAATATCAACACAAAACAAGCTTTGATGTTCACATTGCTCAGCAGAAATCGAATACCCCTTTATTTGCAAAATGTATGTGGCTATGAATTTACCTGCAAACACATACAAGCCCGTGCTGGTTTGTGTGTGTATGTATAATAATAATAATAATAATAATAACTTTATTTGTATAGCACTTTTCATACAGAGGTTGCAGTTCAAAGTGCTTCACAACAGTAAAAAATACAGGCATAAGCGAGCATAAAAAGATAGACAGGTAGAATCACAGTGTTTCACATTAGGATCTAGCATCCCAATAGGCTCTCCGCTTACAGTTTTCAGTAACACAAATAGTAAAAATAGTTTAAAATTATTCAGTTTAAAAATAGTCAAAAAATTATAAAATAGAACGGACATAAAAAATACAGGCATGAGCGAGCATAGCAAGGTATGGCAAATCACAGTGTTTCACATTAGGATCTAGCATCCTAATAGGCTCTCTATTCAGTAATACAAATAATCACAGTGTTTCACATTTGGATCTAGCAAATAATAAAAATAGTTTAAAATGATTCAGTTTAAAAATAGTCATCAGTAAGAAGTAAAAAGTGCAATAACCGACACATGAATTTGATAGGCAGTGTATAAGAGTAGGCAGGGTAAGAATAGTGCAGGTAAATACAAGTTGTGTCAGGATATCCCTGATGTTTCCTCTTGCCACTAGGTGGTAGCAGATATCTATCAGTGAAATGCCTGAGCAAAGAGATAGGTTTTAAGCTGTCTTTTAAAGATGTCTAGTGAGTTGGCTTCCCTGATGTTTTGGGGTAGTTTGTTCCATAGTTTTGGGGCATAGTTGATAAAGGCTGCATTACCGATCCTCTTTTGACTGCTTCTGGGAGCCTCTAGTAGTCCAGCAGCTGATGATCGCAGTGTTCTTGCTGGTGTGTAATTTATTAGAGTGTTGGCGATGTAGCTAGGTCCCTGTCCATTTAGAGCTTTGTATGTAAGGAGAAGGACCTCAAAGTCAATTCTAAATGTTACAGGAAGCCAGTGTAAAGCAGCTAAGACTGGACTAATGTGCTCTCTCCTTTTGGTTCTAGTTAGCAGTCGGGCTGCAGAGTTTTGGATTAGCTGAAGCCTCTCTGTGGTTTTCTTAAGGAGACCTGTGAAAAGTGCATTACAGTAGTCTAACCGGCTAGATATGAATGCATGAATTAGCTTCTCAGCATCGTTCTGATTAATAAATGGTCGTACTTTTGCTATATTTCTGAGATGGAAGAACGATGTTTTCGTCACTTTGCTAATATGAGAATTGAAGTTCAGTTCTGAATCTATGATAACCCCAAGACTAGTGACCTCAGATTTGATCCAAGGGGTTAGTCCCCCCAGGTTCTTTATTAATGTTTCTTTTTTAGTTTTGGAGCCGATAATTCGAATTTCAGTTTTGTTCTCGTTTAGTTTCAGGAAGTTCTTACTCATCCATTTATTTATTGCCAGTAAGCAGTCTGTAATGGAGCTAATCGCTGTATCATTTGGTTCAGCAGATATGTACAGTTGTGTATCATCCGCATAGCTATGGAAATCTACATTATGTTCTCTGATGATATCACCCAGCGGTAACATGTAAAGGGAGAAGAGTAAAGGACCTAAGCAACTCCCTTGTGCAACTCCATAGTTGTTGTCGTATATATCAGACATGTGATCTCCTAGTTTAACATAGAATTTCCTCCCTCTGATGTATGTTTTAAACCAGCCCAGCACATTTTAACCAGCCCCGACATGGTTTTCAAGACGATCGATTAGAATATCGTGATCGATTGTATCAAATGCTGCACTGAGATCTAACAGGATAAGGATGGAGATCTTATTCTCGTCAGAGTTTAGTCTGAGGTCACTGATTATTGTGTATGTATGTGTGTGTGTGTGTATGTATGTGTACAAGCCCGTGCTGGTTTGTGTGTGTGTGTGTGTGTATGTATGTGTGTGTGTGTACTGTATGTGTACAAGCCCGTGCTGGTTTGTGTGTGTGTATGTATGTATGTGTGTGTATGTATGTGTGTGTGTATGTATGTGTGTGTGTATAAATATGAAATGACTCGTGCGATGTGGCAGGAGATGAAGAGATGCGAGGGGAGGAGCTACAGGTTGAGTGACAGGGTGTTGTCTCTAAATACCTTTGTTCCTGGTGGCCTGGGTCCAGAGGATGCGTGCGATGTCAGTGGTCCAGGCCAGCTTGATGTCCTGCGTGGCGGCCTGCAGGATGTAGCTGTGGTTCTTGGACGTTCTCCGTCGGAACCACACCTCGAAGCGCAGCCCACTGTCCCCCGACGTCTCCGTCAGTCCTACGTCAGCCGTCTGTAGAGAACAGGGGGAGAGGGGATCGGAGAGAGGGGGGAGCAGAGAGAGAGGGGGGTTGGAAGCTGTAACTAACAGTTGTGTAACACGTGATGATAAAAATCCATCCATCAATTGAAACGATGTGCACAATATTGTGATATATATATATATATTTTTTTTTTACATCTGTTTTATCTAACAATATAATGTTACCTCACTCCAATAATTTTATTGCAGCGAAATGGGATTGTCAAGCAAAAAAAAGACAAAAGAAAGAAATGTTTTATATATATATATATATATTTTCAAATATCGATACTTGCCATCAGTGTATCGATATAATATCGGCACGGAAAATATCTCGATATTAGGGATGCACCGATCCGATATTGATATCGGCCCGATGACTAAAATTGCTGGATTGGGTATATAATATATGTATAAAAAAAAGAATCGGATATATATACCGGTATATATATATTTTTTTTTTTTATAATATAATATAATAATAAATAACAATTCAGTACATTTATATCCATGTGTTAATTTGTTGCATTTTGTTTCACTAAGTTAGGAAAGTAATGTTTTAAGTCAAGCCTGATGTTGCCTTGCACAAAAGAATGATCCCAGTCTCTTCCACACAGTGAGGCATACAGTTTATTCATTGAACAAACGGATATCGGATCGGTACTCGGTATCGGCTGATACCCAAAGCCCGGGTATCGGTATCTGGACTGAAAAAGTCGGATCGGTGCATCCCTACTCGATATATGGCTGTATTGATTTCAGTAGTGTGTACCTTGAATGAGTGCTTGTAGATTAGTGTGTTACCTTGAAGGAGTGCTTGTAGATGTGTTACCTTGAAGGAGTGCTTGTAGATTAGTGTGTTACCTTGAAGGAGTGCTTGTAGATTAGTGTGTTACCTTGATGGAGTGCTTGTAGATTAGTGTGTTACCTTGAAGGAGTGCTTGTAGATGTGTTACCTTGAAGGAGTGCTTGTAGATTAGTGTGTTACCTTGAAGGAGTGCTTGTAGATTAGTGTGTTACCTTGATGGAGTGCTTGTAGATTAGTGTGTTACTTTGAAGGAGTGCTTGTAGATTAGTGTGTTACCTTGAAGGAGTGCTTGTAGATTAGTGTGTTACCTTGATGGAGTGCTTGTAGATTAGTGTGTTACCTTGATGGAGTGCTTGTAGATTAGTGTGTTACCTTGATGGAGTGCTTGTAGATTAGTGTGTTACCTTGATGGAGTGCTTGTAGATGTGTTACCTTGATGGAGTGCTTGTAGATGTGTTACCTTGAAGGAGTGCTTGTAGATGTGTTACCTTGATGGAGTGCTTGTAGATTAGTGTGTTACCTTGAAGGAGTGCTTGTAGATTAGTGTGTTACCTTGAATGAGTGCTTGTAGATTAGTGTGTTACCTTGATGGAGTGCTTGTAGATGTGTTACCTTGATGGAGTGCTTGTAGATTAGTGTGTTACCTTGAAGGAGTGCTTGTAGATTAGTGTGTTACCTTGAAGGAGTGCTTGTAGATGTGTTACCTTGAAGGAGTGCTTGTAGATTAGTGTGATACCTTGAATGAGTGCTTGTAGATTAGTGTGATACCTTGAAGGAGTGCTTGTAGATGTGTTACCTTGAAGGAGTGCTTGTAGATTAGTGTGTTACCTTGATGGAGTGCTTGTAGATTAGTGTGTTACCTTGAAGGAGTGCTTGTAGATGTGTTACCTTGAAGGAGTGCTTGTTGATTAGTGTGTTACCTTGATGGAGTGCTTGTAGATTAGTGTGTTACCTTGATGGAGTGCTTGTAGATTAGTGTGTTACCTTGAAGGAGTGCTTGTAGATGTGTTACCTTGAAGGAGTGCTTGTAGATGTACACGTCCAGGCCTCCCTCCACCCTCTTGGGTTTACTGAACAGCACCATGTCCTCCAGCAGGAACACGTGGCGCTGGCACTTCTTCCTGCCGTACCAGATGGTGAACTCGTCCTGCCTCACCAGCTGGCCCTGCTCCTTCAGGTTCACCTGGTGGACGGGAGGGAGGGTCAACAGGTCAGGTAACCAGCTACTGGAGACACTTCCAGAGCTACAATACCATAGTTATTTGCTCAACTACCTCCTTATATTACATCATTATTGGAATGGGATTTTGGAAGCTATGGAACCCGTTCTAGTGACTAGTAACCTTTCACTACCACACTACAGACGGTTAACCAAAGGATTTTCAAAATAAGAGTATCGATATGAACCGAACGTTGTTAGCTTCCGGAGCCATAGATATTATAGCTGGAGCTGCGCTTGGGGCGGAAATGAGACCCGCCACAGGATTTTCAAAATAAGAGTATCGATATGAACCGAATGCCTATCGCACCAGTGCTACTGAATTAAATCCATTCATCGCACAGACCGATGTTGCTGTAGCACTGTACAGCCCTGGTTAACCCTTTGTCATGTGGCAATGAAAGGGTTATCCTTCTGTATTGTCGCAGTGAAAGGGTTAACCCTTTGGTAGTGTGGTAGTGAAAGGGTTAAAGTCCCTCGAGTTTGCACTGAACAGGGTAAATCTGCATTTTTGTCTCGCCTTGTTGTGTTATTGTTATCTTTTTTTGCTTATTTCTGTATGTACACTCGACGTGACTGTAAATGAGTTGCCTTGAGTTTAAATAAAGGTTTGCAATGAAATTAATTAGCAAAACTAGTTGAAATGTGTGTGTTTTTGCTCGCTTGAGAGTACACGTCTATATGTTCACGTCTTTCTTTTTTATACATCATAATATCCAACATGTACATTTCTGCTGTCCTTTATTTATCTCTCTCTCTCTCTCTCTCTCTCTCTCTCTCTCTCTCTCTCTCTCTCTCTCTCTCTCTCTCTCTCTCTCTCTCTCTCTCTCTCTCTCTCTGGGGACTCACGTCACAGTCTCGGATGGCGTCCATGGCCAGCAGGTCGTTGCCGTGGCGCAGCTGGAACTTCACCATCTGCGCGGCGGCCCGCAGGTAGGTCAGCTCCGTCTCCTGGGCCTCGCTCACCTCCTTGATCAGGTCCTTGAGCAGCAGGGCGTACTTACTCATCCTCTGGATGGGCTTCAGCAGGTAGGAGGCCAGGTCCATCTTGTCCCCCAGCTCCAGCTGCTTGTTCTGGGGGGCCGAGGAAAACCGGAGGTCAGGTGGAGGCGGACATTAGGGGACATATTGAATATCGTTCGGCACATTGGTGAATTCTCGGCACAGCAATGTCATAAATCTGGGCATGGAGAAACAGGTAAATGGAAAACGGTGCATTTATATGGGACTTTTATCCAAAGCACTTTACAATTTTGTTCCTCACATTGACACACCGACGGCGAAGGCGACCATGCAAGAAGCCAACCTGCTCATCGGGAGCAATTAGCAATTACGTATCTTGCTCAAGGACACTTCTAGACGCTACCCAGGAGCAGCAAGAATCTAATCGGGAACCTTCCGGTTACCAGGCGACTGCTCTACCTCCTGAGCCACTGGTTTGGGATGGGTTGTGTGTCATGTGTGTTAGTAGTTTAGGATGGGTTGTGTGGTGAGTTAGTAGTTTAGGATGGGTTGTGTGTCATGTGTGTTAGTAGTTTAGGATGGGTTGCGTGTCATGTGTGTTAGTAGTTTAGGATGGGTTGTGTGTCATGTGAGTTAGGTCGCTTTCACATATAGTTTTGGTGGACTCGGTGCGGTTCTGGTGGTGAAGTTGCAACATTGTTGCATTCTTCATTTGGTTCGCCTGCGTTCACACTAAAATCTGTGAGGCGCACCAAACTATCTGAACAATGTCACGCGGTCGAAAAGGGCGCTCGTCTATTGGACACAATGGAGAGTGGAAATCCCTCCCCTTCAGAAAGTGAAATGCGGAAATACACAAACTGCGTAGCCGTGAGCAGGCGTGATAGTAGCAGAGGCGTGGCACTGATAGAGAGGAAATGTGTGTGTGGCTGCGAGCCCGTGTGTGCGCGGGCGCGCGCGTGTGTGTGTGTGTGTGGACTGCGATCCATGTCTGACTCCAGATCAGCGGATCACCCAAGTCTGTCCACGAGACATGTTTACACAGTGTGCTTGTACTGCCGCGCGCCACGGTATTAATAATAAGCAGTGTTTCTATTGGACAGTGGAAATGTGTGTGTGGCTGCGAGCCCTTGTGTGCGCGCGCGCGTGTGTGTCTGTGTGTGGACTGTGGACTGCGAGCCCTGGCTCCAGAACAGCGGAGGCTAGTTGTTCTATTGAAGCCGATTACCACCATCCTCTCGCTAAACAACTTGTACACCACGTTGTTTTTATGAGTTGTTTTTATTTGCAGTGAATGCCGTGCGCCTCGGTAATAATAATAAGCCGCGTTTTTTCTTCCTTCTTCCCAAGATGCACAGTATATAGATATATAGATAGATAGAGAGATATATGCAGTGTGCTTGTTTTGCAGAATTGCAGTGAATGCTGCGAGCAGTGGTAATAATAACCACTTCCTACATTTGGTCCGCGTTTGGTTCGATGAAGCCGAACCGAGACCTACGTTTTCAGGCGGACCAGAGTTCGCCTGCTTGGTCCGCGGACCGAGTTCGACGCGCATTCACACAAACCCGAAAAACCGGACTATCGAATTCTGGTCCGAAAGTCCGGACCAAACAGCCCCTGTGTGAAAGCGACCTTAGTAGTTTAGGATGGGTTGTGTGTCATGTGTGTTAGTAGTTTAGGATGGGTTGTGTGGTGTGTTAGTAGTTTAGGATGGGTTGTGTGTTACGTGTTAGTAGTTTAGGATGGGTTGTGTGGTGAGTTAGTAGTTTAGGATGGGTTGTGTGGTGAGTTAGTAGTTTAGGATGGGTTGTGTGTTACGTGTTAGTAGTTTAGGATGGGTTGTGTGGTGAGTTTGTAGTTTAGGATGGGTTGTGTGTGGTGAGTTAGTAGTTTAGGATGGGTTGTGTGTGGTGAGTTAACGGAACGTAGACCAAATGCGGCCACATTTTTATAGGATTCTATCACATTTTCATAACAATAGCACCCTGCGCCGTTTTCATTGAGGTTTCTTACAAATTAACGATGCTTTGTGTTGTCCTTTATATGTGACTCGCCGTGACCAAACCCGATTTGATCCGCAAAGGGGGAGGTGCTCTGAAATGAACTTAATGTCTTGCTGTCCAGAAAATCCCAAAAATCGAAATCTTGATTTTTTTTACATATTTGAATTGTCATTAATCTGTTCCATTATTTGCCCTTAGTTGCAAACTTAAATACAACTTGTAAATGAGGTAATTATTGCTATAATAGTTCCACAAATTTTCTTTCAATTGAGGATAAAAAACTACACGAGCGGGCTTGGGCCTGTCCACAGGGGCCAAGTACTGTACTTAATAGGTGTTAACACACAGACGTCATTATTTAGCTCTCCTTTCTCAGAGAGAGAATAACACACTATTAATACACTATCTTAATGTTATAAGTTATAAGCAACGTAACGCAGTGTCTAAAAAAAAGATTAAAAAAAAAGAGGCCTTGACCCCTTATAAAACGCATGTTTTAACTTAATTAAAAACCATTAAAACACAGTTAGAATTTTATGAGCGAACAAATTTCGTTAGGGTGCATTTTTTCCAACCTAATGGGTAAATACATCTAAATAACACTGTTGAAAGCTTGGCTGTGTCGACGTTACAAATCTTACAATCGCGCGGCTTGGTGCACTGGTCTGCTCAGCAGCTGCAGCGCGAGGCTGGACTGCTGGAGAGATGTTGTAACCCTTTCACTGCCACACTACAGAAGCGCTTAGTACCGCGGATTTCTTTGTGCAGAATAAAAATCTGAACGCTGAAGAGCTGCTGCTGTTGCAGCGCGCAAGAGAGATGTTGTAACCCTTTCACTGCCACACTACAGAAGCGCTTAGTACCGCGGATTTCTTTGTGCAGAATAAAAATCTGAACGCTGAAGAGCTGCTGCTGTTGCAGCGCGCAAGAGAGATGTTGTAACCCTTTCACTGCCACACTACAGAAGCGCTTAGTAACGCTTCGCCTCAAAGCCGTTTCTGGCCGAATTAGTCATTGAATCTTTAATTTTTTTTTTATTCTTATTCAGAGGTATTTCGTCGAGATTTCATAATTTGTAATGTGGCAGCGAAATGTGTAGAAATATGGTAAAAAAAACTATTTATCCGTTTTTGTATCCGTCACTACCACACTACAGAAGGTTAACCTTTCACTACCACACTACAGAAGGTTAACCTTTCACTACCACACTACAGAAGGTTAACCCTTTCACTACCACACTACAGAAGGTTAACCTTTCACTACCACACTACAGAAGGTTAACCCTTTCACTACCACACTACAGAAGGTTAACCTTTCACTACCACACTACAGAAGGTTAACCTTTCACTACCACACTACAGAAGGTTAACCTTTCACTACCACACTACAGAAGGTTAACCCTTTCACTACCACACTACAGAAGGTTAACCTTTCACTACAACACCACAGAAGGTTAACCTTTCACTACCACACTACAGAAGGTTAACCTTTCACTACCACACTACAGAAGGTTAACCTTTCACTACCACACTACAGAAGGTTAACCCTTTCACTACCACACTACAGACGGTTAACCTAGTTGTTGTGTCTTTCACTACCACACTACATGTATTTACATCTAAATGCTTCTGGAGAGGCCATCAGAACATTGAACATTGACTTTAGCATGTCTATTTTTATCTCGTGTTATTTTAAATGCTAATAAAATCTTGAAACTTGATTAATCTCTTGTTTATTATCAGGGTCCCTTTCACTACCACTACCAGTCACCAGACTCATTGTAATAACAAAGAGCCTCAGACTGGAAAGCTGCCAGGTGTTAATTGCCCTAGAGAGAGGGGGGCCATGGATTACAATGACTTCTGGGTAGTGTTGTAGTTGTTTCACTATTGTCACAGAATAGCCTGCTCGTCTCTTGAAGGCTATTATCTCTGAATACGTTTTGTGATAATCACCATGAATCATAGGAAGTAGCTTGCAAAGTATCCCACCAAAATGTTCAAGTGATGGCTTATTTTGAAGGTATGAATCTGTACTTTCATAATATGTAAAAAAAAAAAATGAAGATCCCTCAACATGACCCTGAAGTCCATACCTGGTCACATATGCCGATTATCATTAGAATCTTAAATTGTACCATATGTCCCCCTTTAGACAACATATGTAACGCTACCAGCGCACTTTTGTCAAGATAATTAGTTTACCATTCGCGGTCGTTATACTGAGGTCGCAGTAATAGTTTACGCTGTTCAGATCACGTCGAAGAATATAGACACATCCCAGTGACCTGCGACCTGTGCTAACGCTCTTGGGAAATGCATTATTGTAGTTTTCAACATTTTCACCTTTTAATTTTAAACCAATGCTGCCATCTACTGACAACAGAAAGTGTTGTCTAATCGTCACCTTGAGAGCCACTTCCGTATTCAGCGTCGCCCCAAACCCATTCTAGAGATTCCCACTTTTTACTGGGAGTGGTGCGTGGCCGTATTTGGTCCCAGACAATAAGAGTGGCTGCGATTGGTCACCGTGACGTTAGTAGTTTAGGATGGGTTGTGTGTGGTGAGTTAGTAGTTTAGGATGGGTTGTGTGTTACGTGTTAGTAGTATAGGATGGGTTGTGTGTCATGCGTTAGTAGTTTAGGATGGGTTGTGTGTCATGCGTTAGTAGTTTAGGATGGGTTGTGTGTTACGTGTTAGTAGTTTAGGATGGGTTGTGTGTCATGTGTTAGTAGTTTAGGATGGGTTGTGTGTTACGTGTTAGTAGTTTAGGATGGGTTGTGTGTGGTGAGTTAGTAGTTTAGGATGGGTTGTGTGTTACATGTTAGTAGTTTAGGATGGGTTGTGTGTCATGTGTTAGTAGTTTAGGATGGGTTGTATGTGGTGAGTTAGTAGTTTAGGATGGGTTGTGTGTGGTGAGTTAGTAGTTTAGGATGGGTTGTGTGTTACGTGTTAGTAGTTTAGGATGGGTTGTGTGTGGTGAGTTAGTAGTTTAGGATGGGTTGTGTGTGGTGAGTTAGTAGTTTAGGATGGGTTGTGTGTTACGTGTTAGTAGTTTAGGATGGGTTGTGTGTGGTGAGTTAGTAGTTTAGGATGGGTTGTGTGTGGTGAGTTAGTAGTTTAGGATGGGTTGTGTGTGGTGAGTTAGTAGTTTAGGATGGGTTGTATGTGGTGAGTTAGTAGTTTAGGATGGGTTGTGTGTTACGTGTTAGTAGTTTAGGATGGGTTGTGTGTGGTGAGTTAGTAGTTTAGGATGGGTTGTGTGTTACGTGTTAGTAGTTTACGATGGGTTGTGTGTGGTGAGTTAGTAGTTTAGGATGGGTTGTGTGTGGTGAGTTAGTAGTTTAGGATGGGTTGTGTGTTACGTGTTAGTAGTTTAGGATGGGTTGTGTGTGGTGAGTTAGTAGTTTAGGATGGGTTGTGTGTTACGTGTTAGTAGTTTACGATGGGTTGTGTGTGGTGAGTGGTCCCCAGACTCACCCTGAAGAAGCTGTGTCCATGGCTGGCCAGCAGGGTGTCAGACTTGGGTTTGTTCTTGCTGTACAGGGCGTAGAGGCCAAACTGGTCTTGCTGTGGAAACACAAAATCACAGAATAGATTTGTAGATATGAAGAAATACATAAAAAATGTAATCTCACCAGATCCACATATTATTTTTACGCACAGTTATTGGTATGTTTGAAGGCTCATGGAGTCCCATTAAGGATACCAATTGAACACCACAGATACCACAAATTCTTCTATGAAAGAGAGACATCGAGAGGTTTTGTGTCAGATTTTTATCATCAATTACTAACGTCCTCGTATGAAATCCTCCACCTAGACTCAGTCTGGAGGAGGGATATACCAGACCTGGAAATTTTGATTGGCAAGATGCCTGGGCAAACGTTCGACTTGCGTCACGTAACCCGGACCATCAACAAATAAATCTTAAGTATATTCATAGGACATACCTGACTCCTATAAGATTGAACAGAATGGGACTTAAACAAGACTCCAGATGCACCTTGAGGGTACATTTATGCACATGTACTGGGATTGCCCACCAGTTAAGATATTCTGGAAAGAAGTGTCCCATCAATTATCACATTTTTTAATTCTGGATATACCTGTACACCCCGCTGTATTGCTGTTGGATGATGTTTTTGAGTTTGCAGTCCCTATACAGCTAAAGAGATTCGTTTTATCTGGTATCACAGCGGCTAAAAAGCTGATAGCATCACAATGGTTTTTTTCCTACACAAAAAATGTGTAGGAAGGTTTGGATTCTTACATATCTCGATGTGATTTATCTAGAAATATCTACAACAAGGATTTTAGGTGTCAGTGAATCCAAAATTGCAATGTGGTTAGAAGTGGTGGAGAGAATAAAAGATAGCATATTAATTGTAGTGCCTGGAAAGGAGAGAATGATAATGGATGGATTATCCAAGTGGGGGTCCGGGGGGGGGGGGAGCGAGCGAGAGCATATGTATGTAGGGTATTAGATAGCAAGTATTAGGTATATTTCTCGTATAATACATTTATTCAAATGGTGATTTAATTGGAGGTGTACCGTTAATTAATGCTTGTATATCTAATTTTATGTTGTTATGTTTATGTGTATGTTTTAAAAAAATAAATAAAAAAAATCACAGAATAAAACACGTGGAATGATTATATTTCAAAATTACTTTTACCGACTCAACCGGTTCACCGTACAGAATATCCCTATTGTTCTCCGTTTGAGAGACGTGGAAACCAGTTCACCGTACAGAGTATCCCTCTTGTTCTCCGTTTGAGAGACATGGAAACCAGTTCACTGTACAGAATATCCCTCTTGTTCTCCGTTTGAGAGACATGGAAACGTCTTTGTCGTGTCCGGTGTCCCGTTTTAGTTGGCGGACTTGGCGCTCATTTTGGCGATGCTGCAAATTGCTTTGCAGGGTGTTTTCGTATTCATAGTAAATGTGCAATATTTTTCACAGGGACTTTTATAGCCAGGAATGTGCCCAGTCATCAAGTCAGTCACACACACAGACAGAGACTCACTGTTTTCACTGTGGATAAACTGTTATACCCTTCAAATCTAAAGCCTTTGAAACAAGCCAAGGGGGTCTCTGCACAACCACAGAATATGAGAGGATTCTGAGGCCGAGCTAAGACCCCGCTCAATGGTGGATATCCACTGGCCTATGGAATGTGTGTAGAGAGAGAGAGAGAGAGAGAGAGAGAGAGAGAGAGAGAGAGAGAGAGAGAGAGAGAGAGAGAGAGAGAGAGAGAGAGAGAGAGAGAGACAAATAATGTTCCATGGCCAAGGGAGAGAGAGAACATGAGAGCAGGATATGCCAACCTGTGAACCACCTTTGAGAGAGTGTGTGTGTGTGTGCGTGTGTGTGTGTGTGTGTGTGTGTGTGTGTGTGTGTGTTAGTTCAGCTGTCTTCATAGCTGAGGTTTAAACTCCATCTCCTCTGGACACTGTACTGGAACAGCTTCACCTGCTCACCCAGCAGGTCCATGAGTCTCACCGCTTTTTGTGTGTGAATACATGTGTGTGCGCACATAGTTTAGGATGGGTTGGGTGTCATTTACACAAATATGCAGAAACTAATTATGCATTACTGCATTTCATACACATCTATGGGCAAAATAACATCAGATAAATGCAAACATACGTTTAAGTCAGACAGAAGTGTTGCCCAGGTTATCTAACTTAGACCTACCAGCCTTCACCAATATACTACATCTACTAGAAATAATCTTAAATGCAACACAAAAGTGGACCCATTGTTCTTTTATTTTCTGCTCTTTGTGCTAAAACTCATTACTAGAATCTTTACGCAGGTGAACGGCTGTCTCTTCTACATCAGTTTCCTCAACTTTATTTTTTTTTAATTTTTATTATTATATTTTCCCCCCTTCTCTTTCCATTTTTCTCCCATCCCAATGTTAGTCGTTATGCCAATTCCCAATCCCCTTCCTGGTCATTGTGCACTCTACCCCCTACCGTCGGTCCGGGAGGGCGGAGACTATCACATGCTTCCTCCGACACATGTGTACCCAGCCCACCGCTTCTTTTCACCTGGCAGCGCGGACTCTTACTGGGAGAGTGTAACGTGTGGAAGGTCACACTACCTCTCCCAGATCTTTCCCTTGCTGTGCAGGCGCCCCGACCGAACTGTAGGAGTCGCTGTTTACAACGATCAGGACCCACCCTCGCCGGGTTTCCCACCCGCTAACACTGCCAATTGTGTTAGTATGGACGGTCGGCCAACCCGGAAGCACCACAGCCGGATTCGATCCCACTGTCTCTGTGGTGGTAGACAGACGCTTAGTCCGCTGCGCTACCTGGCCGCCCGTTTCCTCAACCTTTTAACACGTTTGACTACTATAGTATATGTGAATTCATGTTCTATATGAATCAAGTGAGAGTGGTGTCGCCTTACGTGTCTGAGGAAGCAGTGGGACACCCTGAGAGGATGGTTACAGCAGGACTCCAGCTCTCTCAGGAAGTACTGGCTGTGGAAGTCCACCAGCTTCTCCAGGTTGCCGAAGATGACAGATCTCTTGCCCCTCAGGTCCTGGGGCAGGTCCAGGCGCTCCATCTCAGGGAAGTAGTGCTGGATGATGTAGCGCAGCGAGCGCACGTACTCGCGCTCCGTGGTCACCATCTCGTCCACGATGTGCCGGAGCTTGCTGTTGGGAAGAGAGAGACCAGGTTTAGCGTGAATGATGTTTATTTTAAAATGTTTGCCTTTCTATCTTTTTCTCACAAATTAGTTATGCCAATTCCCTTCCTGGTCATTGCACGCTTTGCCCTACTGTCGGTCTGGACAGGGTGTAGACTATCACATGCCTCCCTCCAATACACGTCGATTCGGACCATAATTTTAGCTGCAAATAGGCCGCTCAAAGTATAAGTGCAAATCAGGGATGAAATCCCGCACTCTAGTTGTTTTCCTTGGAAATCCACTTGGGAGTGCCCAGACGGGCCGCGCGGTGTGATCTAGGAATTATGCGTTCGCCCTGATTTCTTTGAGCTTTATCACAGGAAAGAACACAAGCGCTTGGATCAAGCTCCCTTCTGACATGTCATCGCGGTATCGGCCGGTAATGCCGCTACATTGAGCCGACATGATCCGCTGGAGACCGCCGGGGGGGTAGGACCGGTGACAGCACCATCGAAAGGCTGACTGACATGTAAACAGACAGAGCCTGTTGCTGCATGTCAAGAGGGGTGTTGAGGCTGTAAAGGGGACGTCTCGTCAAGTGGTGAGAAACAGATCACCGCGGCCTCCTGGGAGGATGGTTTATGTTACCAGAACGCTAAGATGAATATGGGGAGACGCTGCTGTGGTGGGTGCAGTTTTTCTGTTGGTTTAGCCTTTTTTTCTTCCTTGCTTTTGGTTGATCCGAGGGAAGAAGAAAAAGCAGGGCCATAATTTCTCTTTCCTGAGCACTTTCTTGGGAGGGAGTCTTTAAAAGCATTCCTGGGTTTTCCTGCCCCTGACCTTTTCATTATGCTCCACCTTCCACAACTCTTTGGCTCGCAGGACAATAGCTGCTGTGAACTCCCAGAGTAGTGTACCTAAAGAGACCAGGGCCCTCATTTATCAATGGTGCGTACGCACAGATGTGCGTAACCCGTGCGTAGGATCATTTCTAAGCAAAGTGTGTGACTTATCAATTTGAACGTGTGCTTGACTTTGTGCGTATATCTACGCACAGCTCAGAGCATGCGTACCTGGCGCCCAGCGGTAGAATATGAAGACTACAACGCGGAAATAAGCTTCCGTGCATTAGTTTCAACACTGGCGTGTTCTGTATGACCCGTAATTCATTATAGTTCATTGTAAAATAGCGACAGTAGTGTAATTATAACGGGCTCACGCGCGAACAAGAGGTTGGCCTGCTTGTTTGGCACGGGGGGCAGACACAGAACACCCACCTCCAAACGCGATTAAATATCGTTTAAAATAAAAAGCGAAATACTATTATTTTGTGTGTCATGTTTCCAAATAAGATTGGTCACAACGAAATGCTTTCTACTTCAATTTGTTGGTTAGAATAGATGACCTCCGCTCCGTTGAAACTTCACTGAGACTAACACAGTCTCCCGCACAGACGTGATAATAATAATAATAATAATAATAATAATAATAATAATAATAATAATAATAATAATAATAATAATAATAATAATAGCTTCATTTTATATAGCGCCTTTCAAGAGACCCAAGGTCGCTTTACATAGGGGGGGAAAATAACAAAGTAACAAACATAGTGGACAGACACAACATATAAATATGATGATGGAATTCAAGTTCGCGTTTTTATTGATCACATAGGCAGGCTATACATGGCGTAGGCTACATGGCAGTGAGATTCATTGTTCTTGTACTCTCGTATTATTGTTATAGTATATGCTATTGTCAAGAAGGAAGTACATTATTTTCAATCGTGGCTTTAATTCGTATAGCCGAGAAGCAGTCTCCTATCAGCTTCATTAATCCCGACCCATCTCAGCCACAGCATAACTGAGACCGGCTATGGAAACAAATCATAAATAGACTACTGTAAATAAAATAGCATATAACATTATAAAGGATAGGCTATAGCTAGGGATTGGTACCTTTCACATTTGAACCGATACCGGTACCGGTACCTGTGAATCGATACCGGTATCCAACGGTACCTTTTTTCGGTACTTTAGTCTCAAGAAATTTAATTTACGACCTCAGTCGTAAAAAAAAGAAATCCAAACTTCAAATAACTACAATTTCGACAGTTTTCGGCTTGTCATTGCTCCGACTGCTTTGTTGTTGAATCAAGTCAAATCCTAGGTAAGCATATATTGTGCGTGTGAACGTTGACATAAAAAAAAAAAAAAAAATTATTATTTTCGGTTTCTCACTTGATTCGATACTCGGTAGTACCGACGTGTTTCGGTTCGGTACCTCAAAAGTACCGAATTCGGTACCCATCCCTAGCTATAGCAGGTGTTCCCTTTCTTCCCCGAGCCCCACGATTCCTTGGAGACATATAGGAATATGATATAGGCTATACATGGGTCCGTCAGAGAGGAGATTTGGCCATTTGAGAATAAACTATTATGGCCAAACGAGGGCATATAGCCTATAAATATTATTAAATGTTTTCATAAGCGTAAAGATACAAGGACAACAGTTATATTAACGATCAAGTTAGTTTACTGTATGCATGCTTCGCGGGGCTCCGTGTGACATGTCTGTGCCATGCTGCGTTATGCGCAAATTACTGTTGCATAATGTAGGCTATGTATATAAAATGTATATAGGCTATACCTAATACCGACATCAAAATAGATTGTATGCCTCTCTACAAATCATATTAAACGTCTGTCAGACTGTCGCGTATTTCTCCCACGCGTTCGCTCGGTTTAGTCCACTTTTCCACATTTCATGGGGGTGTTTCATTACCGTATATGGTTAATTACGGGCAGTTCTATATGCAAATACTTAAAATCGTGCACGAGCGCGGAGCGTAGAACAAATGGTATTTATCAACACGGAGTGTGCGTAGGACCTGTGTACGCACGGTTGATAAATCCCGATTTTTCTGTGCGTACACACATTCTAAATTCTGTGCTTAACACATCCACCGCCGTTCACGCTGTACAGCGTTATTGCCCGCCATGCGTTGTCTGCCAAACCACGCTGTACAGCGATATTGAGATCATATTTAATTTTTTCGCCATAATTCAGCCACCCAGCCTCTGGTGATACAGTGGGACTCTGCACAATATTGCAACGCCTCAATACCGCCGCCTGGTGGATGATCGGGCGAGTTACAACCGGAAGTGGCAATCGGTGCATCTGGGAAATCCGTCCGGCAGTCACATATTGTTGCGGGACTCCAGACATACACTGGCGTGCATATGGATCGCTGCCATAACTCAATAATCGATATGATTTGGGCGTTTATTGCGCCATACAAACCGGAAATGGATCTAGGAGATCGACGTCAAATAAGTGGGATCTTTTTCCTCCAGTCTCGTCGGCGAACGGTAAGAGGACGCTAACGTCATTTTCAGCCCAATTGTCTATTAATTTCACCGCAAACCGATCTGATCAATATATCACCCATACTACATAAAGCATTTACTGACGATCACGGAATTATAAATGACCCCCCCCCCCTTTCCTCCGTGCATGATGACGCATAACGTATAGGATCATATACAGTTGAATTTTTTAATATCGCGTGTATCGGGAATAAACGGCAATCGATAATCTATATATGCGTTTAGGCCTATAACTCACGTCCTAGGAATTACTGCAGAAAACGATAAAAACACTTATATTCTAGAAGGTATTTTTGTATGAATGTTTAAATGAAAAAGTATAACGTTCCTACATCCTGAACGATAGATAATCGATGTTGAATGGGCCATAGTAATGTCAATTTAGCAATACAATTTAAAAAGTTATAGCCCTGCAAAGAAGGTGAACATCTCCATAGGCTTAGAGTGGTGGCAGACTGGCTATATTGATGGATATAAGTCATGGCAGGGAATGTGTTAAGAACAAAAATAGAACACTTTCTACACATTGTTGATAAATGAGGGCCCAGGAGTGGTAGCCCCAGGGGGTCTGTCTGTGCCCACAGGGATGGGTATCCTAAAGAGACCAGGGCCCTCATTTATCAACAATGCTTAGAAAGTGTTCTATTTTCGTTCTCAAGCACAGAATTTAGAATGTCTCTACGCACAGAAAAATCGGGATTTATCAACCGTGCGTGCACAGGTCCTACGCACACTCCGTGTTGATAAATACCATTTGTTCTTAACGTCTATGCTCGTGCACGATTATCCATATATGGTCATGAAACACCCCCATGGGATGTGAAATAATGGACTAACCCGAGCGAACTCTGAGAAACTTCACGAGCTAGATTGATCACCGAGGTCTAACCAACTAATTCAACTTATACAGCATTTCCCGTTGTGAACAATCTTATTTGGAAACATGACACACAGAATAATAGTATTTAGCGTTTTATTTGAAACAATATTTAATCGTATAATTATAGATATTTTTAGAGAATAAATAAATCCAATGACAACTCCGCTGAGGAGGAGGGAGCGTGCAGACTGCAGACTATCTTCGGTGCGCCGGGAGCCAAGGATGTTGACTGACCCAGTCCTGCTACAGAACCAGCACATTGACAGAAATAAATGACAAGCTGACCCGACATTAAGCACTGTAATGACTGAAATGAAATCAATTTCAGGAGGCCACTTCTGCGCTCTACAACACCTATTGTGCGCTCGTGAGCCCGCGGTTATGGTCAGAGTCATTGTGGCTTCAGTGGATAACCCTGATCTGCATTTAAGTGATGTTTTAATTATATATACCAATAACATTACAATTGAATTAAATACAATTAGGCCTGAATGAGTCGTGTTCCTCCCAGCCACCGGCAACGACATCATCAGCCAAATTTGCTCCACGCTCCAATGTGGGTCTCAAATTGCGGTACAAATCAAGGAGAATGTGTCTCGGGTAGCGAACTCTACTTAATATTATTATGTTCTCTCTCTGCAAATAGACATGCCCTATATCTCTGAAAACATCTGAGCGCACACCGGAGAAGTATTCCTATAATAACGCTATGAACCAGGCTGAATTTATTCGGAAATATTTATTCCAAATGCCATTTAGGGTTTGACAATAATTACACTAATGTTGCTATTTTACAATGCACTATAGTGAATTACGGGTCATACAGAACACGTCATTGTTGAAACTAATGCATGAAACTGATGAAAGCATAATGCTGTCCGTCTGCAGTCTTCATATTCTACCGCTGGGCGCCAGGTACGCACGGCCTGAGCTGTCCCGCTTACAACTGGTACAAAACGCTGCTGCCAGACTGTTGACCGGAACCCGCAAGAGAGACCACATCACCCCTGTCCTTGCCTCCCTTCATTGGCTCCCAGTACGCTACAGGATAGATTTTAAGGTTCTCCTATTTGTTTTTAAAGCCCTTAATGGTCACACACCCTCCTACATCTCAGACCTCCTATCCCCCTATTCCAACACCAGGTCCCTCAGGTCAGCCGATCAGAGGCTCCTGACAGTCCGGAGGTCTAACCTCAAGCTCAGGGGGGGCCGTGCCTTTGCTGTCGCAGCCCCTGAACTGTGGAACAGCATCCCCACCTCCATTAGGCTCGCCCCCTCGATAGATGCCTTCAAATCGAGGCTCAAAACCCACTTCTACCTACTAGCCTTTCCCCTTCACTGACTCATGCCCTGTTTTTCTATGTGTTTGCCTGTGTGCCCTCCCATAAAACGGAGTGTGATTGTTGTCTATATGTATCTTATGTATTTATGTATTTACCCTCTGTACAGCACTTTGGTTGACACGCGTCATGTGAAATGTGCTTTATAAATAAATTTGATTGATTGATTGATTGATACGCACAAAGTCAAGCACACGTTCAAATTGATAAGTCCCACACTTTGCTTAGAAATGATCGTACGCACCATTGATAAATGATGGCCCTGGAGAGTCTCTCTCTCTCTCTCTCTGAACATTCAATTCACGGGCAACAGCTCTGGTGGACATTCATGCCAGTTGCAAGGCCCCTCATGTGGCATTGTGCGGTGTGATAAAACTGCACATTTTAGAGTGATCTTTTATTGTGACCAGCCAAAGGCACACCTGTGCAATAATCATGTTGTCTAATCAGTATGCCACACCTGTCAGGTGGATCGATGATCTCGGCAGAGGATAAGTGAGGAGAAGTCTCACTAACACAGATCTACATTTACATTTTACATTTAGTCATTTAGCTGACGCTTTTATCCAAAGCGACTTACAAGTTCTGTACGACAAGCCATCAGGAAGGGCACAACTCTATCAGCTGAGCAACAATGTTCATCAAAGTGTTGAGTGCTACAGTGTAGGTTAGTTTATTAGGACAAGTGCATGACAGTACGGTTAGTTAGGGTTAGATTTTTTTTTTTTTTTTTTTTTTTTTTTAATTCAGATAATGGTTGAAGAAGTGCGTCTTTAGTCGACGGCGAAAGATTGGACGTGATTCGGCTGTCCTAACTGGGGTGGGTAGTTCATTCCACCATTGTGGGGCAAGGACTGAGAATAGGCGACTTCTCTTTGATGACCCTCCCGGAGCTTGGATAGGAGTAGGTCTGAGGCGGCCAGAAGATGCAGAGCGTAGGGGTCTTGAGGGTGTGTAGTTAGAGACCATTGACCGGAGGTAGGCGGGAGCGGTTCCCTTTGCCGCACGGTATGCTAGGTCGAGGGCCTTGAAGCGGATTCGTGCAGCAATGGGGAGCCAGTGCAGGTCCCTAAGAAGTGGGGTGACATGGGCCGACTTCGGTAGGTTTGAGATCAGGCGGGCCGCTGCGTTCTGAATGAGTTGAAGAGGCTTAGTGGCAGTGGCCGGGAGGCCAGCGAGCAGTGCATTGCAGTAGTCGAGGCGGGAGATGACTGTTGATTGGACGAGGAGTTGGGTGGCTTCTTTTGTCAGGAAGGGGCGTATCCTTCTGACGTTGCTCAGGAGGAATCGGCAGGTTCTGGTCGTCGCTGCGATGTGAGCAGAGAAGTTCAACTGGTCGTCGAGGACAACACCAAGGTTCTTGGCGGTCGGGGACGCAGTCACAGCTGCATTCTCGACTGTGATTGAAAGGTCTAAACACGTCTGTGAACAAATGTTGAGAGAAATAGGCCTTTTGTGTACATATAATAAGTCTTAGATCTTTGATTTCAACTCATGAAAAATTGGAGCAAAAACAAGAGTGTTGCATTTATATTTTTGTTCAGTATATATTAGGGCTGGGGGGGGAATCGATACAGCATAATTATATTTATATATATTATATTATTATCATTATATCTTGATGGAAATACACTATCATATCGCATCATAGATGCTAATATTTCTTTTAAACTTTTATTTCAGAGAGATGAACAGACTGAAAACATCATCTTATTAGATGAAACAGTTATGAAACAGTATATATGCTGTATATATTCACTGCAGATGTTGCCAGTTTTCTGTTGGGGACATCATTTGCAGTTGAAAAAAGGTAGTAAATTGCAATATAGTCCAACACTAACGTATCGTAGAGCTGTGAATCTTCACTGGCCTCACGATTCGATTACAATTCAGCTTTACACGATTCGATTCGATTCTACGATGCATCTCGATGCAGCTCAATAACATTACATCCTCAATTTATATCTATATAAATATAATCTATATTACTGCACATGGCTACTTTTTCATCAATTAATACAAGCAGTCAGATAAATACACTTTTATTTAGAAAGTTCTTAAATCAGAATGTCAAAATAAATGTCTTTACTAGTGTTGCATGATACACAGATACTAGAAAGGTATCTCGATACCCAGCTGTTAAAAACGGTTCAATACTCCATTTTATTAGTATCAATACTTTTAGAATAGCCTGATACTGTATTTTCTATGAGTTGAGTGGATGCATGAACGGAGCACTAGCTTTGAGTAGTGGGTAGGGGTGGGAATCACCAGTTTCATCACGATACTAGGGGTGGGAATCGCCAGAGACCTCACGATACGATTAGGGCTGACCTTCAAAGCTTTTTTTGGCAATGGAAGCTTCGGGGCCGAGCTTCGATTTTAATTCGAAGCTTAGAGAAGAAAAAAAAAATTAAAAATATTAATTATAATATATATATATATATTCATCTTATGTTGTGGGACTTGTACTTTCTTTAGACTAGAAGTCTTTATTTGTCATGCAGTTTTAACACACACGCGAGATGGGCGACCCACAAGAACACACACACACATGCACTGAGTTGTACAGCTGGTAAACTTTGTTGTTTTTAAATGTGCTCTATAAATAAAGTGGATTGGATTAATTAATTAAGTAGCCCCTTTCGTGACTGTGACGCAGCCAACAAGGTTTCACTCGGCTGCACTGCCTGGGTGCAGTGGGGCTGCTCTCACAGCCAACGACATGACATTACATAATTATGTTGCAACCTTCGTCTATCAAGCAAACAATTATATTATATTTAATTTATAATTATATCAGACAATGCACCTACAAAAGCAGATGATTACAATTAAATTAGCCAACTTGGTAACACATTAGTCATAGCAGCATAGGCATAGCCTTATTAATGTTTTGTGTGGCGTCGCCGTCGTGTACAACGATACTTACGTTTTTTAGGTGATTTGACAAAGTTGTTGTAGAGTTGTGATATGCCATTTTCTTCTGGCATATCTGGCACTCTGCTTTTTGGGCATTGTCTTTGCATATTTTAAAGTGTAACCACACGTCTGATGACTTCTTCGTCGACATGTCTGCTGCACATGTCCTTGTTGTTTTGAACACAGATAATCTCCACGTGCTTGTTGTAGAGAGGTGGAGTCGAGGCGCCGCTTACTTTCGTTTCATTGGAATGGAGGCGCAAGATTTGGAGGCAAACATTTATTTTTTTGAACTATGATTATTATTTTTTTGTTCGAAGCTTGTGCCATCGAACGAAGCTTCAAAGCTTCAAAGTATTTAAGACAGCCCTAGATATGATACTTGCGTCACGATAGTATCGCGATACTAAATATATCGCGATACGCCGAGTATTGTGATTTTCTTTAAACATTTTTTATTTAATTTATTACCTTTTTTCAACTGCAAAGTAAAACTTTGTCAACATGTTTTATCTAATAAAATAAAGTTCAGTCTGTTCATCTCACTTCAATAATTTTTATTGGAGAACATGGTATTTTCTCAAGCAGACAGATGTAAACACTGTAATCTGTGTTGCATGTACCTGACAAACTGAACTGTTTGTATTACAGTCATATTCCAACTTAACTGAATGCACATGTGTGTGTGTGTGTGTATGTGTGTGTGTGTGTGTGTGTGTGTGTGTGTGTGTGTGTGTGTGTGTGTGTGTGTGTGTGTGTGTGTGTGGACTACTGTACTATTACAGGTATTGAAATGAACAATGCAACTTCCTTATACAAAAAAAAAAAAAATCGATTAAACTGCACAGACTTATATCGGGTCGCAAAATAGGCGCTCTGTAGCCCTGCTCTACTGTACAGAGCTACACAGCGTTTCAACTACTGGGCGGATACGACTTGCAGAATTTTCTAAATAAGAGTATCGCAATATGAATCAATCTTTTTACGTTGCATCGATCCTATTTGATTATTGATAATAGATCGATATATCGATCTGGATCGATGTATCGTCCCACCCCTAGTAGTGGGCGTGTCAACAGACCAAGGCATAGGAATATTCACAGATATCGCCGACTGTCTTATTCCATAATACAACGTTTCTGAATGGACGTTTGGATTAAACCAAGTTGTATGCAGTGATGAACAGTCTTTCCAGGTCGCGCTATGCATGCTTAGCTTGCTAACGTTAAGATAGCAGGAGCCAGGCGGTCAGGTGGCGTAGCGGAGATTGCGTTCGTCACCAACACCGGAGACACTGGATTCGCCTGTTCGAATCCAGCTCACAGCTCCGGCATTGTCACCAGCTTGGCTGGCCGTTCACACTAATACAATTGGCTGTATTAGAGGGTGGGAAAGCTGGCGGGGGTGGGTCCGGGGTCGTTGTAAACAGCAGCTCCTACAGTTCGGTCAGGGCGCCTGCTCAGCGCGGATAGGATCTAAGGGGGGTAGTGTGATCCTTCCACACGTTACACCCTCTCAGTGAGAGTCCGTGCTGCCAGGTGAAAAGAAAGCGGTTGATTGGCTAGACGTGTGTCGGAGGAAGCACGTGATAGCTTCCACTCTCCCAGACCGAGTGTGGGGGGGTAAGTGCGCAGCGACCAGGAAGGGGATTGGGAATTGGCATAACGACTAACATTGGGATGGAGAGAAAATCGGAGGAAAAAGGAGGGGGAAAAAGATGAAAAAAAAAGAAAAAAAAAAAAGATAGCAGGAGCAGTCTGCCAACAAAGATGTTGTTTCAACAAATGGATTCACAAAAAATGGATTAGCATCCAAACGTTATAGAAGACTCCTGTGACCAGTAAGTAGGTACTACGTATGTCTAACTTTTACTAACCATTTTTTCACCGCATCAATTTTGCGCAAATTGTTCTACGTTATATGCGTAAATGTGCCTAAAGTCACACATCAACGTTATAATAATATAATAATAATGCAGGACCTGTCGCAGAGGTCTTTATTTGGCATGCAACGACACTCAATGTTAGCGGCACACAGTGGTTAGTTAGCACACACACACACAGGAACACACACGCATGCATTGTCTGTAGGATCGCCGATGCGATACTCCTCTGCGCTTAACCCATCCCGTCATCCTTCCCCCCAAGGGCAGCCGGGGAGCAGACGAGGGCTGTGGCGTGAGCCACGCCCGGGGACCAATTCAAGTGCTCCTGCCCGTCTTCGTCAGGGACGCGACAGCGTTAGCGATCTGTTGTGCATGTTTTTTCCATTGGGTTTCTCTTAGAACATGGGTAACCTGGGTAACTGGCATCATGGAAACCTGGTCCCCCAAGCAGGAATCGAACCCTGGACCTTCTTGCTGTGAGGCGACAGTGTTAACCACTACACCACCGTGCTTCCGCATACACCACCGCATACACCACCACTACACCACCGTGCCGCATAATAGATTATGTTCTGTCACTGCATCGATTGCAGAATCGTTCACTTCCGCTATGCATCTTAGAATCGAGAAATGTCCACACCCCCCCTAACGTATCGTGGGGGCTCTAGTGATTTCCACCCCTAATATATATATGTATGTATATGGTGACCCACTCGCAGGCTCCATCTCAAAGCGGTCCCAGCCTAACATGCTGTCAGCAGCTAAGTCATGGGGAAAGCTGAACGGGTCCAGAGGCCCCCGACCTTCAAAACATTCTTAAGACTCCTGACCTTCAAAACAAGTGGGGGAGGGTCTGGGAGTTAAGGTCCATCATTTCAACCCTTTATCTTTGTATCCAGTTCCAGTTAAAACAACACGTTCCTCTCAGCGTGTCCTTTATCAAAACACTGTCGACATAAATTCTTCCCGGACCCGATGGACTAAAGATTTAAGGCTACATCATTTTCAGCTAAATATATCTTACAACAAGCACGTTAAATCTTAAGAGAGCAAAACGTTTTTTAGCTGCCTCTATCCATCTGCAGTATTAGGCAGTCGACAAACAAATCTTTGAAATTTGTGAAGCCCCCCATGCTACCTTGGCCTCCTCCTACCATTAGCAGGTTATGCTCTAATTAGTGTGGAATAGTACCACAATATGGAGAGAGAGAGAGAGAGAGAGAGAGAGAGAGAGAGACAGAGAGAGACAGAGAGAGAGAGAGAGCAGAGAGCGAGAGCGAGAGAGAGAGAGAGAGAGAGAGAGAGCGAGAGAGAGAGAGAGAGAGAGAGAGAGAGAGAGAGAGAGAGAGAGACGAGAGAGAGAGAGAGAGAGAGAGAGAGAGACGAGAGCGAGAGGGAGAGGGAGAGGCGAGAGAGAGCGAGAGGCGAGAGAGGAGAGGGAGGAGGGAGAGGGAGAGGGAGAGGGAGAGAGAGAGAGAGAGAGAGAGAGAGGCCCCCAACGTGTCACGGGCTGCAATTGTCATCAGTGGTTCCTCTTTCTGTTCTCTTCTCATGGGGGTCACAGGTGAATAGGGGACCCTGCCTCTGTTAAAGCCATTACAGCTCCATCACAGCACAGCCAACATACACAGAGAGAGAGAGAGAGAGAGAGAGAGAGAGAGAGAGAGAGAGTCAGTCAGCAGGGCTTAGTGGAGCCTGTGGATCTAGACTGGAGAAGTCTCGACACACTAGCATGACCACCCTGACCTGCTTTCAGGCGGGTCACACACACACACCTACACACACACACACACACACACGCACGAGACGGGTTTGCACAGATGTCTTAGAAACACAATGTAGAAATGATGGAACGTGATGTAGGGAGAGTGGGAGGGTCACACGAAAGGCAGAGAGAGAGAAGGAACGAAAGAAAGCAGGTGTGGTGCAGTACCCCCGAGCCGCCACTAGGGCTACTCTAAACACACGAGTGAGAGATTGAGGAATGTTGGTTCCGCTGCTGATCAGATAACAGATGACTGTCATCTCCAACCATCTCCGGCAACACAATGACTTGAGACGTGAGTCTCTCTTTGTGTCGTGATGTAAGTAACACTATCGACTTCCTCAACCCTGCTGGCCAAACCAGGCAGGGGGCAAAGTCAAACCCGACGAGGCACAAGCACATCCAGTACCCACCTGCCCACGCAGAAGAACCAGTCTTATCTAAGAGCGCTATCGTGTTTGAACCCTGTGGAGAAACAATAAAACAATGTCCCTCCCTGATGACTCAGAATCCCTTGGCTATGTGCTGCTATCTGGTGCAGAGACTCCAGTTCCCACAGGGATTAAAGCAAAAAAATATCTCCTGACTGATTGTGGTTGTTGTGCCAGGCAGTGAATGCAAGTCTTGTGGCTAGCTTCTGATTGATGGCGAGCTAGCACCCTTTTTCCCATTACTTTGAACCATGAACTAAAAGGCTTGTTATCATACAAACAAGGGACTAAACACGTTTCGCAATTATGCCACAACAATGTGGAACGCCTTACCCACAGCCGTACATTTTTTTTAATCCTCAGTGTTTCCCACAGGATTTAGTGAGACTGTGGTGGTGGGTGAACCTCTGCCCCTCCAGAGGGGTCCGGGGGCATGTCCCCTCAGATTTTTTTTTTTTTTTTTTTACATTTTAAAGTTAAATGCATCAATCTGGTGCACTTTGAGAGCAAAATTAAGAGGCTAGATCTATGATGATCTTTGTGCTCAAAACACAAAATCGACTAGACACTAGACTAGAGCAGACATTTGAGCAATTTTTTTTTCTTCTAAAAAAATGAACTAATTAAGCAAAAGTGGTTGCCTGTGTTGGAACTAGTTTATTTTTTAGAAGAAAAAAAAAATAGACTGGATTACTATTATGACTACTACCAGTGCCAATACTACTGAAACATCCCTATTGGCAAACTTTATATTAATAATAAAATTTAAATATTATATACAATATAATCAAATAGACGGAAATCCGTCTCAAGACGGAACGCTTTAATGCCTGTTCCCACTACGTCTACTAGTACCCACCTGCCCTTGGCGCGAGGCTCCGCAGTGGGACTGCTGGCGGTGCTGGAGCTGGGGGGTGTGCAGCACCTCTCCTCCAGGCCAGCCGTGGGGGGCCAAGCGGGGGGCTGTAGGGCCTGTCGGCCACCTCCATGCTGCTGACCTCCAGGCCCTTGATGAAGACGCCGGTGTTCCCGCGCCGCGCCGGCTCGCTCAGTGTCCGCTGGCAGGACCCGTAGCGGGACGCCTCGGGCGTGGCCGGGGGGCAGTCGAAGCTCTGGGTCTTGCGGAGGTGCTGCCGGCGGTTTGCCCTGGCGGCGGTGGAGGAGGAGCAGGGAGGAGGAGGAAGGAGGAGGAGGAGGAGGGCGGTGGTGAGGGCCAGAGCGGAGGAGTCCAGC
>NC_140184.1:16572129-16645946 GCF_963971535.1 Notolepis coatsorum
CCTAATTACGGGACCATATGGTGGGATGCAGTGGACTGGCTCACATGTGAATGTACTGCATGTAAACACAATACGGCGGGCTCTACAGTAGGCCAGTAGGTCAGGAGTGTGTGTGTGTGTGTGTGAGTGAGTGAGTGAGTGAGTGAGTGAGTGAGTGAGTGAGTGAGTGAGTGAGTGAGTGAGTGAGAGAGAGAGTGAGTGAGTGTGAGAGAGAGTGATAGAGTGAGTGTGTGTGTGTAGGTGTGAGTGTAGGTGTGAGTGTGTGTGTGTGTGTGTGTGTGTGTGTGTGTGTGTGTGTGTGTGTGTGTGTGTGTGTGTGTGTGTGTGTGTGTGTGTGTGTGTGTGTGTGTGTGTGCTCAGCGGGGGCTGAGAACAGAGGGTCTGTAGGATGACTCCCCTTCATTCTGAGCAGGCTGGTGATCAGGTCACATCAGTACAATGATCAGTATGACGTTCACTCAGCCGGCAAGATCTGCTTATTAAGCATCACACTCACACACGCGTACACTCACACACATGTACCCTCGTGCACACACGTACACTCACACACATGTACCCTCGTGCACACACGTACACTCACACACATGTACCCTCGTGCACACACGTACACTCACACACATGTACCCTCGTGCACACACGTACACTCACACACATGTACCCTCGTGCACACACGTACACTCACACACATGTACCCTCGTGCACACACGTACACTCACACACATGTACCCTCGTGCACACACGTACACTCACACACATGTACCCTCGTGCACACACGTACACTCACACACATGTACCCTCGTGCACACACGTACACTCACACACAATCTATCTACTGTGATTAAATATAACCATTTAATGGACTTGAACACAGTGTGTGTGTGTGCATGTCATGTTTGTGTGTGTGTATATTGGAGGGGGGGGGGGGGGGCTAACCGAGTTTGCGTTTGGGCTGTCTTTGACTTATCACATTATACCATGTGCCGGGAGAGCCACGCCACACATATGTCAATTAGCCGCCTGGGGCATTCATGTGTCTGTCACTCATTGTCTCTCACATAGAGACACAATTTGATTAGGAGGATTAATGGAATATCAATGTTGTATCAGCTAGCCTAATGTGCACCATAAAGACATATATATATATATATATATAAGTTTATATTCTAGTATTGCTGGCAGGTCTAAACCAGAATTTAAACCATTACGGTGGACATGAATGACATGGGCAAATTCTTCCAAGTGGGCGACATTGCCCTTTAACCCTTTCACTACCACGCTACAGAAGGTCAACCGACTGCCACACTACAGACGGTTAACCTGAAGGGGTTAACCTTCTGTAGTGTGGTTGTGAAAGGGCTAACACACCGTTGTCTCGTGGCAGTGAAAGGGTTAACCTTCCGTATTGTCGCAGTGAAGGGGTTAACCATTTGGTAGTGAACGGGTTAAATGGGTTGAACAATTAGTTGTTGTCATGTCCCAAACATATAATAAATAGGATGAAGGGAATCTAGCCGAAGGGTGCAGGGCAGGCTCACCACCAACACCACTCTGAGAGGTGGCTGAGCTGGAACAGGTGAGACACCGCAGCACACATGCCAGCCAGGTGGCCAATTAACCAGAGGTAGGCTGGCTCCCAAAGACATCACTTTGCTTGTTAACAAGCTGTGAGCTGCACCGCAAAACAAATGTGACTCTCCCAGTTCCCATTGTGCCTTTTCACTAGAGACAAAGGCCATTTCTGCCAGGGCCCACATTCACTTAGCGCTCACTCTCGGGGTACTTACCCCGAACTGAGCCGTGTTTTGAGGCCAGCGCTGCTTAAGAACCGATGTGAAGAGTTTACCTAAAGCTCGGACCACAGAGGAGGGCCTGGAGAACACTGCTGGTGTGGGGGGCAGGCGGGAGGAAACAGTGGACAGAGCGACAAAAGGCCGGTAGGGTCTAATTAAAAGAGCATGGGGACTTTGTTATTGTCCTCCAAAGGCAGCACCCCTGGGAGGCCAGAGGGGGCTGGGGAGAGGTGGGGCAGACAGGCCCTGTGTTTTGGGGGACAGTGGCCCTGCGGGGCTCCATGCCTTGGGCCCAGTCAAGCAGGATGATCAGAGGGGCATGTTCACCCTTCCATGGGCAGGGAGGGAGGGGAGGAGAGAACCCTAAAAAACAGGATGAAAGAGGGCCGGGGAAGCCGAGGGGGGTGGGGGGTGCCCCCCCGTTTTCTGTCGAAGAGGGTCAGTCTGCTCTTCTGTCCACAACCCGCCGTCACAAACAGGACGGGAGAACTGTCACAAGCGATCCACTCCAGAGGCTGTTACTGCTAATTATTCACTTATCGCTGTGGTTTCCCTGTCCTGTTAAGCACCACACTGACAAAGACTGTAGAACTACAACCAGCACAGCGGCGACATCCACAGGGTTTGCATGCAGGATTCTGTAACACCATTCTGGGGGTCACCAGAATCAAACTGTTCTTTTATAGCGATTCACCGTCGGCTGATGGTCGTACAAAATCACAGAGTATAATCATTACAATCACAGACAACATCCGACCACCCGAGTGTCTTTACTTCCTGTCCAGAGTGCCCACCTGGTCGGAGTCGTCTGCCACCAACACAGGAGAACAACCTGATCAGCTCCTTTTCACCCCCAACATGTAGACAGCAACAGCTGCGGCTCAATAAGTCACAAACAAGCCAACGCTCACATGTGTGCACTGGTGTAACACACATTCACAGACAAGAAGCACAGACACTTGAATTGCATGCTCTCACATCTACTGAAACCCACACGGGTTCCCACATTGACAGCAGCACAGACACACTCCGTTGTATGTGTGTGAGAGAGTAAGTAAGACCAGGAGAAAAGCAATCAACGCCTCATCCACGTGGATGTACAGAATCAAACGCACCCCGTCTTTTCCGCAAAGCCGGGGGCTATTCACTCATTCTAGCCTCTAAGCCCCGGGGCTAACTTGTACAGGTGCTGCTATTCCATTAGCACACTTTGCTTGATATCATTTAAATGGTTGAATCATCCACTGGAGGAAATACACTAGCATAAACCCCCGTGGCTAACGCTAATCACAAGCTAACACCTCTGGTCCTCAGACCGCAATTCACACCCACACTTAACATTCATTAGCAGCTTCCTATTTCAGATGACTTTAAGAGGGAGCCAGTTCAGAGAGGGAAAGGAAGAAAGGAGAGAGAGAGAGAGAGAGAGAGAGAGAGAGAGAGAGAGAGAGAGAGAGAGAGAGAGAGAGAGAGAGAGAGAGAGAGAGAGAGAGAAAGAGAGCGAGAGAGAGAGAGAGAGGGGGGGGGGGGGGGGGGGGGAGTGGAGGAGGGAGTTAGTGAAATGTCCATTCAGACTAATAATGGAGCTAATTTTCAACCCCAGAAACCCTCCACGAGATTCCAACTACTGACCGGTCGCTTTTCAACTCTTCGGAGTAAAGTTCACCAGATTAAACCAGAGAGACGTGGTCAAATGACTGACACAAAGCATGTCAGCAAAACACAACGCCTCACACATACAACAACAACAACAACAACAACAACAACAACAACAACAACACATACAAAACAAAACACAGCAGACATTCAGAAGCAGAATCCAAACGTTTCTTGCTACATGACACAACCACAACACAGCAGCGTCTGTGTGTGGAGTAAGACCCTCTTTCTCCTGTGTTTTCTATCCTCCTATTTTGCATGTTTATACGTGTGTATGTGTGTGTGTGTGTGTGTGTGTGTGTGTGTGTGTGTGTGTGTGTGTGTGTATGTGTGTGTGTGTGTGTGCGTGTATATGTGTCCCATCCATCCATCCGTCCATCCACCCTACCTCAGTGTGTCCAGGCTCTGGTTCGGACAGAACAGCAGTTCCCTGAGCAGAGCAGGGAGCTGCAGCGGTCATCCTGACGCCGGCTTGAAAACACACTGACTGACTGAGAGACGTGTATACACACACACACACACACACACACGCACATGCATACACTCTCACACACTGATTGGAGCCTCCCGGTAGCCCCGGCTAGCCCCCTCCCACTCTCCCTCCACCTCCTCACCCCCTATTCACAGGCAAATGCTACTGGGCTAAATACCAGATGGGCCTTCCCCAGCAACTGCGGGACGGGCAGGGGAGAGGGGAGGAGGGGGGGCACTGTCGCCACCACTACAAAGCCACTTGAGTGAAAGCAGGGATGGAGGGATGGAGAGGGAGAGGGAGAGGGAGAGGAGAGAGAGAGAGAGAGAGAGAGAGAGAGAGAGAGAGAGAGACGGAAAACTTGGCACTGGACTGCTACCTGGACTGTGTGAAAACCAACAGGCTTTCACTGCACACATGCACCCACACACACCACACACGCACACACCCCCAGTCTGTCAGTGACCAGTGGTGTGGGCTGATGGATGAGGCTAACTGGTGCCCGTGGCCGTGTTGGTATTGTTAGTTATTGTACGCTCTGGACGGCGCTCTATGAGCTTGACAAATGAGCCTGAAGAAAAGTCCTCCACCAGGCAGCGCGGGGATGATTCAGCTCCCAGGGACCGGCACCCTGCACCCTGCCACGGGACCGGCGTTCACTCAATGGACAGCATGTCCGTTTTGCCTTAAGAGTGAATGGTGCGTACGTGTTCGGGCACAAAGGGGGAGCGTGTACCAAACCCACAGAGCAGGTTTCATGCTATGATCCCACCTCTGGTCCGCTTGATAGGGGTTCGTTTGGACAGGCTTTGAGATGGTAATTTACTTCAATACTTGGTTAAGTTGAGAGAGGAGGGAGGAAGCGTGCCCTGTGCGCGTGCATGTATGTGTGTGTGTGGGCGCTCCTTGGAGACATTGCTGTGTATCGATGTCCTGATCAATACCTCTGCTGCTTCCAGCCTGTTCAGGCCGTCATATCAATACACCTTCTGTCATATCAGACCACAATGCATCACCACCTGGCAGCATTAATCTGGGTGACAGTTACACCCTGGTGATCCAGGATCCGTACTGAAGTGGACCTTGTTGTAACAACCTCTTGTATTCCAACAAGAAACAACAATCTTTTTAAAAGTAGGTTAGGGTCCAGGTGTTTTTATAAGTCTAGCTATAGGAGTAAATTAACCCTATCAATTAAATAAAAGCCAGTGTGCAAATCAATGTAGTCATATCCATTTAATAGTGGGCGGCGACAGTGACTCAGGAGGTAGAGCGTCGTCTGGTAAGCGGAAGGTTCCAGGTTCGATTCCCTTTCCTCCCGGGCAGCGTGACAAATTGTCCTTGAGCAGGACACTTAACCCCTAACTGCTCCTGATGAGCAGGTTGGCACCTTGCATGGTCGCCTCCACCGTCGGCGAATGTGAGGAACAAAATTGTAAAGCACTTTGGATATAAGTGCTATTTAAATGCAGTCCACAAGACAATTGGAATGAGTCTTTTGGCATATCCCTCCTAGTTACACATTACACACAGTCCTCCACTTCCTCAGAGAGGTCATAGTGCAGGGTGGCCAGTGGCGCAGCGCCCCCTGGAGCAGTTAGGGGTTCAGTGTCTTGCTCAAGGACACCTCCAACACTCTTGCCAGGAGGAGCCAGGATCCAACCGGGAACCTTCCGGTTAACCAGGCGAGCGCTCTGAGCGGAAACGGCACTCTGTACGAAACTGTGCTCAACTTCTGGGGCTCCTTGATGTTGGGAGCCTTTGATTTATTCTCGAGGACAGGCACATTCATCTGAAAAGTGACAACCACCACAACTACTGCTGTTCCAAGATATCCATCAAGTGAGACTTACAGAGGGGAGGTCTTAGGAAGGAGGAGGAGGAGGAGGAGGAGGAGGAGGAGGAGGAAGAGGAAGAGGATACGGAGGGCTGGATATGGAGAGGCAAGGAACCCTGCATCACATCAATAATGTCGTGCTGAGCTCAGCCTCAATCTTCAGAGAATTAGCGAGTGAGCGACTGAGTGTGTGGCTATGGGAGAGCGTACAGAAGATGGATCAAGCAACAGCTTACCATCTTAGAGTCCCAGTGTGAGATAAAGCAGTCTTATTGGCAGCGCTTGGCACCGCAGAGCTCGCTGGTTAAATTCTTAAGTGCAGGCTTAGGGCTGCTTAGCGATCATTAATAAGAGCCTTGGGCAGGAGAACAAGGCGACACAGAGGTGCTGCCCCTCCCCCGTTTGTCAATGTACAGGGTCCCGGGACAGAGTCCTGAGCCAGACCCCATTCAAGGGTCTCATAATACAAAACACTGACTCCCGCTGCCAATTCTGTCATTCAGCGTCATTCATACCAGATTATGGCAACTTGTGAAACGTCCAGGAAGGAAATGCTTGATCTTTTGATATGGAAAACGCATTGTGATGCAGGGCGTTGTGCTCTGGCCTGGGCAGTGTATTCATCATCAGTGTGGCCTGGGCAGTGTATTCATCAACAGTGTGTAACACACAAGCCTGTAATGTACGCAAATGATGTAAATAATGTAATGAGTATAATGGAAAGAGAATGTAACACTGAAAGAGATGGTTAAAAACAGTAATTTATGCAAATATAACTCCCATTATGTGCTTTTGACTGTAAAAAACTATGTCTTAACCCTTTCACTACCACACTACCAAAAGGGTTAACCCTTTCACTGCGACAATACAGAAGGTTAACCCTTTCACTGCCACACACGACAAAGGGTTAACCCTTTCACTACGACACACGTCAAAGGGTTATAACCTTCTGTAGTGTGGTAGTGAAAGGGTTAAAACAACAGTTAATGGCAAAGCCAGGGATTTCAGCCCAGTACTGTACTGCCTGCGTACAGGGATCCATAGCTGTAGGCTGAATGTGTAGCAGGTCCAGTGGCTTCCGTCGTATGAAATTAGTCTGGCAGGGTCTTTGTGTTCCCATCAGAAGTGTGAGACGGATTTCAGCCACGAACACTCCTCCCCCACCTGTCACTCCTCTCTACAGTATGGGGCCATCTGGAGCTCAATGACCCGACACGCGACACAAGGGGGTACCGCACCTTCCTCGGACACCCCTCGCCCCCCCCCCCCAGCCCTGCCTGTAGGCCATACCACAGCGTCATCAATAGGAGATCAGTACGGCACTGCACTTTATTTACAAAGACACCCCCAAGGACCGCCGCCCTGGCCTCAATGCAAACTGTCACTTTCCCTTCATCATTGATTTCTGATGAGTCCAGGGCACGGACGGCCACGCGTCAATATAAAAGCATTTGTCACAGAATATGTGTCGTGGTGGAGGGGTCTGCAGATGCACATTGTACACCAGGGGAGCGTGGCGGAGCACAAAGGGTGCACGGCTGTTTGTAAAGGGAATACTGTTAAGAGTCCCCCTTGTCCCATTGTGCCCCGTCTCTAAATGGACAACCTTTGAAGCCTCGTTGTCCTCGGTTAGGAGAGGAGTCGTGTACGAGTATATGTTGGCCAACATTGGTCAACCAAATATTTGATGACCTTTCTTGCTAATCTTTAATCTGTGTATGTATGCTAATCTATGAAATGTTGTAAAGTTTTGATAGACATGAGCTAGAAGAACCATATAATTCTTCAGACAAAGAACCATATAATTCTGTTTTGAAATTATTTTGACATAGCCCCAAGTACTCAAAACTCTACTTTCTTTAACCATGAATGTACACAACACAATAAAGTTAGAAAACATTGTTCCTCTGAAAACCTAAAACGGAGTCATATTCTCTGAGTCTGAGGTATTGAATTGTTATGTCTTGTACTAAATTGTCCCCTTACAGTGCATCTACACCGTGTATTGTGGTAGTCTGGTCCTGCTCATTGGGCATCTACACCATGTATTATGGTAGTCTGGTCCTGCTCATTGGGCATCTACACCATGTATTATGGTAGTCTGATCCTGCTCGTTGGGCTAACGTCCCTAACACGTCCCACTCTAATTTAGACCTAAGCAGGGAGGGAATGTCAACAGTCAAATATTATGGAGGTGAGGTGCGTCACTCCCTAGGCCACCCTCCTCGATCCATACCACTCTTCACTCAGACCAAATGCTAAACACACAGATACACCCCCCCCCCCCCCCCCCCACTCACCGAAGAAAGTATTACAGAATTACATCTCTCTCTCTCTCTCTCTCTCTCTCTCTCTCTCTCTCTCTCTCTCTCTCTCTCTCTACCGCATACAAAATATTTCCTCTTAAGTCCAGACCAAGCTGTGTAAACTAGCCCACATAGTAAAAACAGACGGGCTATGCGCCGCCACCCAAGGTCATTTTGAGAGGCAGGCTGTCACATAAAGAAGTACAAGGAAATACATTACTCAGGCGTAATGGTAGAAATCACTCCACCCAATGTCAAACAGCTCGTAGTGGCTGTGTATACAAACCATCACAGTGATGGCGGTGCTTCTGAGTTATCACCCCAGCAGAGTAAAGTCCATTAGCCTATTAGCCTATTAGCCTTCTAACTTAAACCCACCCTGATTAGCGCCACACGACCAGACAATAGGCTTGTTGTCGCACGTGGGTTCCCTCAGCCGATGCTCTGAATGAGAATAGGACGTGTTTTTTTGTGTCATAACACCGTAGCTGCATCTCTACTTTTGGATGGTCGCGGCGGTGAGGTTGGGCTGGGGGGGGGGGGGGGGGGGGGTCAATGTGCTAGCAGATGGTGGAAGGGGGATCTGTGTGTACACAGAGTCTCGGGGTAGACTCAGTTGAGTGGTTTTGTAGGGGGAGGGGGGTGGGGTATGTGCTCGTCGTGCGAGGGGGTATGATTATGCTAATTTTCTAAATGTGACGGCGGTCTGCGAGTAGACCGTGGAGGGAGGCAGCTGTCACGTGGAGACGCAGACCGTAGGAGGGGAGACTAGAAGGGAAAGTTCAACTCTGACCTGGCTGACCTGTTGCACTGCTGAGTATGAGCTAGGTGTGTAGAGACCACCCACACGCCACAAGGTGAAGTGGTGCTGAGGCGATCAGACAGACAAGAGATAGCAGTCTATGATGCAATAGCTGAAGATTAAGATGGGACAGTGATGAAACTACTGAAGTAGAGATGTTTTCACAGGGCACATTTTGGCCCAGCATGAAAATGTGGATTTGCATACAAGCTGTTTTAATGGCTGTTGCTAAAGTTTGCAACACTAAACATCGCCACAGAGTTAAAAGGGTTTATTCGGCTCCAGGTCAAAGTCGAACCTCTGAGCTCAGCGCCAGTCTAGTTATACTGTACGTAGGCAGGTTAATGAGTTCCAATTACAACTAGGTTAATGTTTATGAGCTTGTTTCTTTGCAGCATTGTTTCTTAGCTGCAATAGGAGAGTGTTAGTAGCTACGGATGTAGATAGACCAATGGAATGGCATTGATCTGAAGGAAACGAAGAAATTGACAATGCGGTGATCTCACATACAAGTGCCCCCCCCCACACACACACATACATACATACATACATACATACACTGGTGCAGTCTTATTCTCTCTCTTCCCAGGCTCCTGGTACGACAATCCTCCCTAGAGGCTGTGTTGATAAACCTTACAGACTGACTATTAGGTTTATTCCAATGCTGATTTCCTACAGCATCTCAGTATAAACCTTACCGTGCCGATTCTACACATATATATCACAGTCCATCAAACAGAACATACTGAGTCTTACCGGTGCATTTACAAATCATTCATGTTATTCAAGGGGCAAAAGTAATTAAAAAAACCATCTGATTAATTCTCAGAAAAAATATGCAATGCCATTACTACTGTAGGACTATGAATGGCAAAGGACAAAGCTGGCATACAGTAGCTCGGGTGCGAGGCTTCCGTGATTCGAGAGCCAATTCATTGTTTGATTGTGAAAAGTGAAGTCACACACACACACACACACACACACACACACACACACACACACACACACACACACACACACACACACACACACACACACACACACACACACACACACACACACACACACACACACACACACACACACACACACACACACACACACACACACACACACACACACACACGCACGCACGCTTTGCCCACTCACACACAATGTACACACAGCTTTTCCCATAGCTGGCCTGCATGTACATGCACGCACAAACAATACAGGCCTGTACTTGCCCACAGCTTTGAAAGGAAGAGAGTGAGGGGTAACAGGAAAACCACAATTCCAAATCTCACAGTAGGACAACATCCTTTAAAATAACTTCTCTTGACGTCCTCTAGTAACGATGTGGCTAGTTTCTGATATAACCTTTTGTTAATATAGTTATGGACATTGAATGAATGCCGTATGATGACCAGGCAACATATGGTCATAGGCTTGATAAATGGGTATGTACCAAATCCCAAAAGCAAAAGAAATTATATATATATAACTTCTCTTCAATCTGCGACAATCTGCGTTTATTCTGTGATGGATGAACATATGTCACATGACCACCTATGAAGCCACCTATGACGGAAGAGCTGGTTCTGGTTCCATAGGTCCGTCTCTCCTTCCTGCTCACAGTAACTCTCTGTCCACGTTCACACCGTTCAATATCCAACCGGTGGATCACGCTACCGACTGACTCGCTGAAGCTATTGTTGTATTGACTACTATCTCACATCCTTAACCACATCCCACCAAACCAGGTGGTTGAGAAAGGAGTTAGCTAAATAAACATATATCTACAGTACATTATGCAACAGAGAGTGGAAAAACACGGTGCACTCTTTTAACGAGTGCTTTCCACCCAGAAATGCTGCGTCGCCACCGGTGTGGGGAAGACTTTCTAAAAAGAAAAGGCCAGAGACGACTTAAAAAAAAGATCAACTTCCATCATCGTTCATCATTACTGCTAAATATTCCATTGTTGTTTTTATTCTAATTCGTGTATGCATACTCAACCACATTGTGCACAATTGTACAGCCCTGGCCTATTTTATTTTATATTTTATTTAATAATTATATTATACTTCTATTTTTATTTAGTTTACATACCATTTTATTTGATTCTACCTTTTATTTGATTCTACTGTAATTGTCTGTCTGTTAATGCCGCACCAAACAACATATAATTCCTTGTGCGTGTAAACTACTCGGCAATAAAGACCTTTCTGATTCTGATTCCGATTATTACGAAACACAACAATAAGCCCAGAAACATCCCCACCAATTCTTTAAACATTCACAGTCGTACCTTATCATCAAAGACCCAAGGAAAGGCAGAGACGGTACCTTGTCGAAGAACTCATAGAGGCGGACGGTCTTGTCGATGTGGTCCCTGGTGTCCTCCACCCTCTGGGAGAAGTCCTGCAGGTGCACCCAGAAGGAGCGCACTTTGACCTCGTAGACCTGCAGCTGGGGCGACGACACGTCCTCCCAGCGCTCCAGGCGTCTCAGCAGCGCCTGCCCGCCCTTACAGTGCTCCTGGGGAGATCAAACAGGCCGACAGAGAGAGAGAGAGAGGGATGATAAGATATGGAGAGAGGGACAAAGGAGGGAGTCGTGTACCCTTGCGGTTAATGATGCAGTTGTGGTTTAACTGGTCGGAGGGGGGGGGGGGAGCGTCGAGTACAGAGGGTCGCCGCGGGCCGCTCGCTCTCTAACCCGTGACCATTTAAAGTCATGGTTTGGTGTTTTTGTTTTGAGGTGGTAAAACCACACAACAGTGAAATATGGAGGAAAGCTATGACTGCAACGCTGCATTTGAGAGCCCCTTTAAACTCTAGCATGGAACCTTGGAGAAAGAGAGACAGAGAGGGGGGCGACAGTGGCTCAGGAGGTAGAGCGGTCGTCGGAAGGTTCCCCGTTTGATTCCTGCTCCTCCCAGGCAGCGTGCCCTTGAGCAAGACACGTAAACCCCCTAAATTGCTCCCGATGAGCAGATCGTCATGGTTGTCCCGGTGTGTGAATGCGTGAGTGAATGGGTGAATGTGAGAAACAAAATTGTGAAGTGCTTTGGATGAAAGCGCTATATAAATGCACCATTTACCATTTAGAGAGAGTTTTGCTGTGGCGTGATGGGCGTGATGTGTATCGATGTGTAATGCGTCACAAACCCCACCCTCTTTCCCCGATCCTCCGATCGCAATGCTTGTCCGAGGGAAGCGACGGTTGTGATTGGAGGATCAAATAAAGAGGGCGGGTGAACCGGTGACGTACATATGCGGCCGTGTAGAAGTCTTTAAAGTCTCTCTGCTTGCTGTGCAGCTGCTCCAGACTGTCCTCCAGCTCCCCGAGCGTCTTCAGACGACTCTCTCCGACCTCCACGATCCACTCGTTCACCTGGAGACAGACACACAAGGTCAAGGTCACCTTCATTTATAGAGCACATTTAACACCAACCCAAGGGCTTCAAAGTACAAAGAAACAGACAAATACAAAATACAATATAAAATCCACAAGTCAATACAATTAAATAGTCACAACAGGACCAAGGAGCCTCAAAAGGCCAATGATAAGTGAGTTTCCAGCCGTGACTTAAAACTCTCTAGGGTCTGGGCAGACCGGATTTGTAGTGGCAGACAGACTATTCCACAACTTGGGGGCAGCCACCGCAAAAGCTCGGTCGCCTTTAGTCTTTAGCCTTGGGACATCATCGATGACTTCAGTGCTCTAATTGGGGTGCAAACATGGAGAAGTTCAGCTAGGTACCTGAGGGGCCAATAATGTCTTAAAGACAAACAACAGCATGTTTTAATCAATACTGAAGCGAACAGGAAGCCAGCACACACAAAAGACACACACACAACACACACAAGCTTTTAACTTCACAGAACAGCTACTAACATTTCCATTGACCCCCGACCTTTCTCTCGTCCATAAAACATCTAGTCCGATCTAAACCGGCACTAAAAGGTGGGCAGATTTACACTGCCTTCCCAGTCAGTCCATCTAAAGCAGGGGTTCCCAAACTTTTCAGGCCGTGACCCAAAAATAACGGGGTCAGAGAGCCGCGACCCCCACTATTATAGGAGGTAAAAAAAGATTTATTTTAAATAATTAAAAAAAAAAATTATAAATGGAAATGTATGGTTGAAACATGCACACGTTCAAACGCACACACACTAATAAGCATTGGAGGCTTTTAACCAGGGCCGGACTGGGGAAATCATTCAGGCCAGGAAATATAGTGCAAAATATAGCCCCAGTCAGGCCACTTTTTAAGCAGGGGGTCTGGGGGTCCCCCACCAGGACATTTCTTGTTACAAAGACTTCATTTCCTGCATTCTGGTGCAGGCATTTCTTTATTTGTACCCTTTAAATGCCAGTGTTTGTGATGGCATCACAAATTGTAAAAAAATTTGCCCTGATCATAACACCACATATTAATTTTATAATTCTAACCCTTTAAATGCCAGTGTGTGTGATGGCATATATTTGCAATATATCAAATGCAAAGTCGATTTTTCTGGGGGGGATTATTACAGGCTAGCATGTGTCAATGATTAGCAACAACAGTTTTTTGTAAGGGTCCCGCCTCCACCAATCACATGCGGCTCCTTTTGTGTGTGTGTGTGTGAGAGCGAGAGAGAGAGATAGTAGTTCTCCAACTTGTGTGAGTTGCAGTGATCTCCTGGTTGTTCCCCACCTAGGTTATCTAACTATTGCGCTGCTGCAACTAGAAACACTGTCCTGGCCTGCTTCTAAGTTCAGTGGCCTGACTGCAAAAAAAAAAAAAAAATGATTATTATTATTATTATTTTTTTAAATCATCTGGCGACCCTCATCTGGCGATTTTTTTTTACAAGTCAATTATTAATTAGAATATAGAATATTTGTTGACAGCCCTACTTACCAGTAACTGTGTACCGTTACACCCCTACATTACATGTAACGCTAAACGCCAAGTCCTGTGCGAGGATCCTGTTTAGCGCTCTGCTGCTCCACTGTGCTCCACACAGACCGTACAAACCTTCCATTGAGGAGAGCAGGGCGCTAGTCACCGTGCCTGCTAGGAGGCTGCAAACTACAGGCAAGGCTGCTGTGGTGCGGTTGTCTATGTGACTGTGTGGTCTATGATTACTGCATGTAACTAATGATTATAACTAACATATATTATTGTCAGAGTTTTACCTGCCTGTTATATACTTAAGTGGCCCACCTGTGTTCCTTCCAGCTGCTGGATTGGAAACGTGACACGTATGTTTTGTATCTTTCACTGTTTATAAATATGGGGTTTTATAGTAGTGCCTTGTCCTTCCCCAGGGCTCTGGAACGAGTTCCTAAACATTGTGCTCCTCAAGATTCCCTAAACACCCCATATCCTTGTACAAAAAAATCCCCCAAGCCTCCCCAAGAAAACCATGGCTGAGATAGTATCTCAAATTTTGCGTAAATCAATGCAATGCAGCAAGAATGATCTCAAGACACCTCCACTTCAAAACCATGTTTAGGCTCTATGCTGCAAGCTCCAGCTCACATAAACATCATTAGGCATCCAAGCCAACTCAAATCACCAGCTCACATAAACATCATTAGGCATCCCAGCCAACTCAAATCACCAGCTCACATAAACATCATTAGGCATCCCAGCCAACTCAAATCACCAGCTAACATAAACATCATTAGGCATTCCAGCCAACTCAAATCACCAGCTAACATAAACATCATTAGGCTTCCCCACCAACTCAAATCACCAGCTCACATAAACATCAATTAGGCATCCCAGCCAACTCAAATCACCAGCTCACATAAACATCATTAGGCATCACAGCCAACTCAAATCACCAGCTAACATAAACATCATTAGGCATCCCAGCCAACTCAAATCACCAGCTCACATAAACATAATTAGGCATCCCAGCCAACTCAAATCACCAGCTCACATAAACATCATTAGGCATCCCAGGCCCAGCCAACTCAAATCACCAGCTCACATAAACATAATTAGGCATCCCAGCCAACTCAAATCACCAGCTCACATAAACATCATTAGGCATCCCAGGCCCAGCCAACTCAAATCACCAGCTCACATAAACATCCATTAGGCATCCCAGCCAACTCAAATCACCAGCTCACATAAACATCATTAGGCATCCCAGCCAACTCAAATCACCAGCTCACATAAACATCCATTAGGCATCCCAGCCAACTCAAATCACCAGCTCACATAATCATTAGGCATCCCAGCCAACTCACTAGAAATAATTTACTCTGCATCGTTTGCCTGTCCTCACAAAATAAAATAAAAAGGCTCCTCTGTTTTACAGGATTGTCCTTGGCAGTCTATGGGTACCTGGTATTGGTATGTGGCTACCAATAAAACCAGCTTGTCTGTACTGTAATGTCATTATGTACCAGCAGTCCCAGCATGTATACTGTAATGTTATTATGTACCAGCAGTCCCAGCATGTCTGTACTGTAATGTTATTATGTACCAGCAGTCCCAGCATGTATACTGTAATGTTATTATGTACCAGCAGTCCCAGCATGTATACTGTAATGTTATTATGTACCAGCAGTCCCAGCATGTATATATACGTATATATACTGTAATGTTATTATGTACCAGAAGTCCCAGCATGTATATACTGTAATGTTATTATGTACCAGAAGTCCCAGCATGTATATATACTGTAATGTTATTATGTACCAGCAGTCCCAGCATGTATATATACTGTAATGTTATTATGTACCAGCAGTCCCAGCATGTATATACTGTAATGTTATTATGTACCAGCAGTCCCAGCATGTATATACTGTAATGTTATTATGTATACCAGCAGTCCCAGCATGTATATACTGTAATGTTATTATGTACCAGCAGTCCCAGCATGTATATACTGTAATGTTATTATGTACCAGCAGTCCCAGCATGTATATACTGTAATGTTATTATGTACCAGCAGTCCCAGCATGTATATACTGTAATGTTATTATGTACCAGAAGTCCCAGCATGTCTGTACTGTAATGTTATTATGTACCAGCAGTCCCAGCATGTATATACTGTAATGTTATTATGTACCAGCAGTCCCAGCATGTATATACTGTAATGCTATTATGTATACCAGCAGTCCCAGCATGTATATACTGTAATGTTATTATGTATACCAGCAGTCCCAGCATGTATATATACGTATATATACTGTAATGTTATTATGTACCATCAGTCCCAGCATGTATATACTGTAATGTTATTATGTATACCAGCAGTCCCAGCATGTATATATACGTATATATACTGTAATGTTATTATGTATACCAGTGGTCTCAGCATGTATATACTGTAATGTTATTATGTACCAGAAGTCCCATCATGTATATACTGTAATGTTATTATGTACCAGCAGTCCCAGCATGTATATATACTGTAATGTTATTATGTACCAGCAGTCCCAGCATGTATATACTGTAATGTTATTATGTACCAGCAGTCCCAGCATGTATATACTGTAATGTTATTATGTATACCAGCAGTCCCAGCATGTATATACTGTAATGTTATTATGTACCAGCAGTCCCAGCATGTATATACTGTAATGTTATTATGTACCAGCAGTCCCAGCATGTATATACTGTAATGTTATTATGTACCAGCAGTCCCAGCATGTATATATACTGTAATGTTATTATGTACCAGCAGTCCCAGCATGTATATACTGTAATGTTATTATGTACCAGCAGTCCCAGCATGTATATACTGTAATGTTATTATGTACCAGAAGTCCCAGCATGTCTGTACTGTAATGTTATTATGTACCAGCAGTCCCAGCATGTATATACTGTAATGTTATTATGTACCAGCAGTCCCAGCATGTATATACTGTAATGCTATTATGTATACCAGCAGTCCCAGCATGTATATACTGTAATGTTATTATGTATACCAGCAGTCCCAGCATGTATATATACGTATATATACTGTAATGTTATTATGTACCATCAGTCCCAGCATGTATATACTGTAATGTTATTATGTATACCAGCAGTCCCAGCATGTATATATACGTATATATACTGTAATGTTATTATGTATACCAGCGGTCTCAGCATGTATATACTGTAATGTTATTATGTACCAGAAGTCCCATCATGTATATACTGTAATGTTATTATGTACCAGCAGTCCCAGCATGTATATATACTGTAATGTTATTATGTACCAGAAGTCCCAGCATGTATATATACTGTAATGTTATTATGTATACCAGCAGTCCCAGCATGTATATATACGTATATATACTGTAATGTTATGTACCAGCGGTCCCAGCATGTATATACTGTAATGTTATTATGTACCAGCAGTCCCAGCATGTATATACTGTAATGTTATTATTATGTATACCAGCAGTCCCAGCATGTATATACTGTAATGTTATTATTATGTATACCAGCAGTCCCAGCATGTATATACTGTATGTTATTATTATGTATACCAGCAGTTCCAGCATGTATATACTGTAATGTTATTATTATGTATACCAGCAGTCCCAGCATGTATATACTGTAATGTTATTATTATGTATACCAGCAGTCCCAGCATGTATATACTGTAATGTTATTATTATGTATACCAGCAGTCCCAGCATGTATATACTGTAATGTTATTATTATGTATACCAACAGTCCCAGCATGTATATACTGTAATGTTATTATTATGTATACCAGCAGTTCCAGCATGTATATACTGTAATGTTATTATTATGTATACCAGCAGTCCCAGCATGTATATACTGTAATGTTATTATTATGTATACCAGCAGTCCCAGCATGTATATACTGTAATGTTATTATTATGTATACCAGGGCCCTATTCCCCGTACCTGGTTCAACTAAGTCGATCAAGAGTCCCATTATCCAGATTCAGTTAACCCGATGTTTGAAGCCGGGATTTTCCTGTTCCTCGAAGGTGGATTCAGTCTCGTTAACTCAAACCAGACTTGAGACCCAGGATAAGTGCGCGCGGCCGCTTCAGTTGAAAAGCCAGCACGTATCGATAGCAGAGATCCTAATTCTCTAACGGCATTGATTGATTAATTGATTTAAAACTTTATTAACAGATTGCATTACGGCTCAATCGCCTCGCCGACAAGTTAAATGCGTTATCTATAGGCTAATTTTAAGTCCCTCATTACCCCAATCAATCAGATTATATTTCTTTAAACTTGCCTGCTGGCAGTAGGTTTATGGAATGGATAATCAAATGAGATCTTGCTAGCGAAAATAATTATACAATTATACAGAATAAGGATACGGCTCTCTTACCCATTGATTGATGTATGGTGGATCTTTTACTTATCTGTACTGTGGTGTAACGGTTTCTTCTTTTGACTTTCACGCAGACGACCGGGGTTCGAATCCTAGTCTTTCCTTCTTTTTGCAATGTAGGAATAATTCAATTTGGTGCACGTTGAGAGCTATATAAAGAATGACATCCTCAATGCATGTAGATTTATAATATTTTAACTTAAAACTAGGCTACTTTTGCGTATAATCATTAATATTATATTCCAAAAAATTATATTGGAAACGCTGGGTTTCGAACACCGGTCGCCGGTTGCCAGGATTGAGCACTACCGCTGCGCCACTGTGCCAGACGGGATAAATTCATTGTTTAGCCATTAATGGAGGAGAGACCGTGTTTAGAATATATTTTCTTTTGAATGAAGTTTTATCTCTTTATTCTCAAATGCATTAATGTGACGTCAACGGCTCATTCAATTTCTCAAATCCGTCAAACAGCGCATCTCATCAGACATTTTAATCCCAGTTACAATATCACACAAAATCCACAATCCCCGCATAGACACTTATTAAAATAACCACATGCAGCGTGTATCGCGACTCCGAGCGCCGTATATGACGTGCATTATTTTATTTAGGACAAAGTAAATCTATAGGCTCAATATGATTTATTATCAGCATTTAGTTCTATTATTATACATTTCAAAAGCCCCCTCTAGGAAAACGAAGCACAGAAATATAATTCAGAATGGTATAATGGGATCTAGACTGTGAGAATCATTTCAGGAAACGAGCTGTCACTTCTTTGCGGGGGCGTGGCCATGGTTCATCCGGCTAACTGAACTTAACCCTGCTCCCGACCAGGCTCAAACTTTTTGATCTGTTGTCATGGTGATTTGGACAATCGCGCGTCGGGGAACAGGAAGGTCCGGCTTAAGTCAGGCTTGACCGAAAGTTATCCGGCTAACTCAGTTATCCAGGTACGGGGAACGGGGCCCTGCAGTCCCAGCATGTATATACTGTAATGTTATTATTATGTATACCAGCAGTCCCAGCATGTATATACTGTAATGTTATTATGTACCAGCAGTTGTGCTGAATGTAGGAGAATACATTTGAAAGGTTTGGATCCTGGTGGTGAAGCTACTGTTATAATTGAATCAGTTGCAGCTGCAGCAGTGTGCAGCGCGTGTTCACACTGACCTGCACAGGGTTCCCACAGGCATTGCAAAATTTTATTCAAGGTCTTTCAAGTCTTTTCCAAGCACAATTTGTAATTTAAAGGGATACAATTCACTTTTAAATGCCGTTTTTATAGAAAAGAAAATCTGATCCAATATTTATGGCTTAAAACCCATTTCCGACAATTAGTTACACTTTAATAAATGTTTTTATATTTCTTGATTCAGAACAATTTTACCATGGATGAACAACACTTTCAATGCGAATGGTTGATTTGAATTTCAAGGACTTTTTAAGCATCTTGTTAAAGAATGGGCTGTTTTCAAGAAGTTCCAGGCCTCGACTTGTTTTGGTAAGCAGTGTGTAGGGCTAGGGTTAGGGTCAGTGTGTAGGGCGTGTTCACTGACCTCCATGAAGCCCTGCTCCAGGCTCTTGAACTCCATCACAAAGTCCAGCTCCTGGGTGCGACTGTTGGACAGCATCACCAGGCGGTGAACCAGCTCGTCGACCTGCTCGTACAGGCGGCCCACCGCCTCCACCGCGTCCCTGCAACACAGCAGGAGGAGGACAAGCGTTAGAACCAAGACAGCCACTCCTTACGGAGAGAACGAAGAGAACACACTGTGGAATAGCAGAGGCATCAGACAGGCTCCCTTTGTTGATGCTTTTTAGGCCAACTATTTTCCTGTTGACTGACCATTTGGAATCAAATCCATAGTATCATAGTATCCATACAGTTATTATTATTATCTACTCCGGATAGATATGACTAAATGAATGATTGATGGTCCTGTCAGAAGATTTGTCCTGGCTCTTGTTGGCTGTAAAAAAAAAAAAAAAAAAAAAAAAACTCCTAGATAGCTGCTGTAGTCTTGGCCCATCCTACGGTGAGTCAGTGTAGCGTGAGGTCATCAGTGGTAGAAACACACGACGTATGAGGCACCCCATTGGATAATGAGACTTTATGGGTTGACCTTGGGAGGCAGAGTAAAGTGCTCTGATTGGCCGTGAGATAAGGAGGAAATGTTTTAATCTGGGGAGGCAGGTCAGCTTGTTCTGAGTATCCATTGTCAGTTTTCAATAACTCATAAAGTACCGTACTGTATATGAACATGTCTTATCTTATCAGTGTCTGTGTCCTATATCTGATCTTGGTTTAAGAGTTTCTGCACATAGTTACATAGTTACATGTCAGTGCATGTATATTGTGTGTGTGTGTGTGTGTAGTTGGGGCAACATTATGTCAGAGAGTGCCAGTGTTGCAGTGAGGGAAGCCTGGTCTGGTAGTAGATGACTTCATCTCTCTGTGGTAACTACACTGCTCTGCATTGTCCTCCTCACGCACGCTGGTCCCCCCAGGGAGGTCACACTCTGGCCCTTTTAATCACACATTCAAAGTGCTGTCAAGAGTTTGTTGTCAGTATGGAGGAAAGGAGAGTGAATGGAACGGACAGGATGGAATTACAGTTAGAAAACCCTCCTTTTATCTTTTGTTTTCGAGGTCAACGGACAAACGAGTGCGAATGGACCGGTCCTCACGCACAGGGCATTCTGTACACACTCTGCCCCCTACTGACAAGGACACAATAAACACACACTAGCAAGCGCACACACACACACACACACACACTTCATTAAGCCTCTTGAGATGAAACAAAACACAAGTATATCTGTAACCCGACCAAACGGACCATAATAAACCCAACTTCATCCCAGTCAATTTTCTCTCTCTCTCTCCCTCCCTCTCTTCCTTCCGCTCTCTCTCCCTCTCCCCCCTCTCCCCCCTCCCCCCCCTCTCTCTCTCTCTCTCTCTCTCTCTCTCTCTCTCCCCCCCCTCTCTCTCTCTCTCTCTCCCCCCTCTCCCCCCCCTCTCCCCCCTCTCCCCCCCCTCTCTCTCCCTCGCCCTCTCTCCCCCCCCCCCTCTCTCTCTCTCTCTCTCTCTCTCTCCCCCCCCCTCTCTCTCTCTCTCTCCCTACCTCTCTCTCCCTCTCCCTCTCCCTCTGGCTTTGAACTGACTCTGGGAGGGCCTGGTATAATCCACACGTCCACGGCCTCATTCAGACAGTCATCTAAGCGTCGAGGCTACTGTGGCGCTCGCCCCCTTGGCGGGGGACTGTCATCTGTTGTCATGCTAATGTCCTAGCTGCATGCTAACTGTACTGTCCTGTCAATCACGGCTTTGTCCACGGGGAGGGGGAGGGGGGGTATATGTCATAAGTGGGATGGGTTCAACGCTAGGATACTAGGATGGAAGGATGTAGTGAAGGAAGGGGAGGGAAAGAATAAAGGGGATGGATAACAAAGGTAGTTTTTTTGTAGAAATGTCATCTACAGCACACAGCCTAACAACACAACATGTTTTTGTCATTCTCCCAACTAGCTGTGTTACTGGTGGATCAATAGTGCATAATGAGTTGGTTGGCGGACATCTGGTTTAACACAAGGCTTCTGATCCTGCTTGGCCTGCTCAAGAGATACCTCAGGCATGACTCCTGCTCTCACTGTAGACACTAGAGGCAGAGACAACTGGCTGTGGTTGTATAACCTTGACTTCAGTGACAGTGAGCAGGGATGGAGACACAGGCCACAGCATAGAGAACACAGATTTTCAGTCTTAACTTGTAGAGAAAACAGATTTTCAGTCTAACTGATAGAGAAAACAGATTTTCAGTCTAACTTGTAGTGAAAACAGATTTTCAGTCTAACTTGTAGTGAAAATAGATTTTCAGTCTAACTTTTAGAGAAAACAGATTTTCAGTCTAACTTGTAGTGAAAACAGATTTTCAGTCTAACTTGTAGTGAAAACAGATTTTCATTCTAACTTATAGTGAAAATAGATTTTCAGTCTAACTTATAGAGAAAACAGATTTTCAGTCTAACTTATAGAGAAAACAAAATTTCAGTCTAATTTATAGTGAAAACTGATTTTCAGTCTAACTTGTAGAGAAAACAGATTTTCAGTCTAACTTATAGTGAAAACAGATTTTCAGTCTAACTTGTAGAGAAAACAGATTTTCAGTCTAACTTATAGAGAAAACAGATTTTCAGTCTAACTTATAGAGAAAACAAATTTTCAGTCTAACTTATAGAGAAAACAGATTTTCAGTCTAACTTATAGAGAAAACAGATTTTCAGTCTAACTTATAGAGAAAACAGATTTTCAGTCTAACTTATAGAGAAAACAGATTTTCAGTCTAACTTATAGAGAAAACAGATTTTCAGTCTAACTTATAGAGAAAACAGATTTTCAGTCTAACTTATAGAGAAAACAGATTTTCAGTCTAACTTATAGAGAAAACAGATTTTCAGTCTAACTTATAGTGAAAACTGTAACACGGGTGACGTATTCCGGCTGCTTTCTTGCTAATCACAAACAACCTGGAGCCGTCAGCATTGCATTTCAGGTCTATGACATCTGGTCATTTAGTGTTAGCAATATGGCTCTTAAAATTAGGCTAGTTAACTAAACATATACGCCTCCTGTAAAAACCTATGGTTCTCCATTAACACCACATGCAGTTTAACAGACAACATTACTGGTAAATGAGGAAGGAAAACACTGTTCATTTTCGACCTCGACAGAATAAACAGGACCCGGGGGTTTGTTAAAATAACGACAAAGAGGTCCATTGGCTACAAAAGCTAAATGTATCATTTTAATTGGCTGTTTATAGTGAAAACTCATTTTCAGTCTTTTGGCTACAACAGCCAAATGTATTATTTAAATTGGTTACTAATCTAAAAGCGAAAAGGCATTTTATTATTCAGCCTAAACCTTTGGGAAGTATTTGACGTGAAAATATAGCCAGACGCTCTAGATACTGAATATGATGCAGATCCACCACTAGCTCCAGGTTCTGAATATGATGCAGATCCACCACTAGCTCCAGGTTCTGAATATGATGCAGATCCACCACTAGCTCCAGGTTCTGAATATGATGCAGATCCACCACTAGCTCCAGGTTCTGAATATGATGCAGATCCACCACTAGCTCCAGGTTCTGAATATGATGCAGATCCACCACTAGCTCCAGGTTCTGAATATGATGCAGATCCACCACTAGCTCCAGGTTCTGAATATGATGCAGATCCACCACTAGCTCCAGGTTCTGAATATGATGCAGATCCACCACTAGCTCCAGGTTCTGAATATGATGCAGATCCACCACTAGCTCCAGGTTCTGAATATGATGCAGATCCACCACTAGCTCCAGGTTCTGAATATGATGCAGATCCACCACTAGCTCCAGGTTCTGAATATGATGCAGATCCACCACTAGCTCCAGGTTCTGAATATGATGCAGATCCACCACTAGCTCCAGGTTCTGAATATGATGCAGATCCACCACTAGCTCCAGGTTCTGAATATGATGCAGATCCACCACTAGCTCCAGGTTCTGAATATGATGCAGATCCACCACTAGCTCCAGGTTCTGAATATGATGCAGATCCACCACTAGCTCCAGGTTCTGAATATGATGCAGATCCACCACTAGCTCCAGGTTCTGAATATGATGCAGATCCACCACTAGCTCCAGGTTCTGAATATGATGCAGATCCACCACTAGCTCCAGGTTCTGAATATGATGCAGATCCACCACTAGCTCCAGGTTCTGAATATGATGCAGATCCACCACTAGCTCCAGGTTCTGAATATGATGCAGATCCACCACTAGCTCCAGGTTCTGAATATGATGCAGATCCACCACTAGCTCCAGGTTCTGAATATGATGCAGATCCACCACTAGCTCCAGGTTCTGAATATGATGCAGATCCACCACCAGCTCCAGGTGGAGTCTCTGATAAAACACTGGGCTACTGATGCTCAACACTTTCAGTGCCAACGACGAGATTTATCATTAGTTCGTGCCAACCGTTGAGTGCCAGCCGACGAGAGATCTGGACACGTGAAAAACCATTCACTGTGGAGATAAAAGTGACACAACCTTTCCAGTAGGAGACGAGATGCTGCTGGGCACCTGTTTCATTTGAGACAGTGGATTTTCACTGATCCCATGTTTGTGAGCGTGTGTGTTTGTGTGTGTGTGCGTGTGTGTGTGTGTGCGTGAGTGCGTGTGTGTGTGTGTGTATGTGTGTGTATGTGTGAGTGTGTGTGTGTGTGTGTGTGTGAGTGTGCGTGTGTGTATGTATGTGTGAGTGTGTGTATGTGTGTGTGTGTGTGTGTGTGTGTGTGTGAGTGTGCGTGATTGAAGGCATTGAGGGCTGCGTCAGCCTTCCTGCACCCTCTCATAATGGAGCAATTAGTCATAATCCGCCCCTTGAACAAACAGAAGGGAGGACAGAGAGAGAGACCAAAGAGAGACCTAAGAGGATTCAAAGGCATTCCAGAGGTTTGAGGTTGGGGGGGGGGTTGGGAGAGAGACATAGAGGGGGAGAAAGGAGGAAGAGAGAGAGAGAGAGAGAGAGAGAGAGAAAGAGAGAGATAGGGTGGAGAGATAAGAGGAGATGGGGAGTATTAATGAAAGGGAGTAGTCTCTCTAGTTGGGGTTGTCGGCTCTAAGCTTTTCCACTATAAGAACCTGCCGCGGAGCACCGCGCCGTCAAACCGAGCTCACGGGTTCCAAATTCCATGGTAACCAGGAAAGTTCTACATTAGGTACTCAGAACTACATTTCGGAGCGGCTCAAGAGGTGCTACTAAACGTGAGTTCCAGGAACATTGGGGGGACGGAGCTAGCAGTGCTCTCCATTGTGACTGGTCAAGAAATGTGTCACATCCATAAAGCTATCCGCTAGCTGGGGGTGAGTTCATTATGCCGTTTTTTTTAAATCCCAGCGTGAACGAAAACTATTTCATACCATCTCGTATTCACTAAAAATAAGGAAGAATGTGATCACAGGTACAACGAGAGCCTTTTCCATGTTTGCTCACGGGGTCACATGCCAAATGACACGGCAGTAACTGTCAGTTTATGTCAACGCTTCAAAGCAACCTTCACGGTTCTTGAATTACAATGGAAAGAGAAACAACTAAACAAGAACCCATTGTTAGTCTACTATAAATAAACACGCCGTTTATCTTCTGTTAACTTGGTTTATTCAATCAACTTGCATAACACCAATACAAAGCCATGCACGAACAGTGAACCTCTTCCTCGTGGTCGACACAGACTAACTGCGCATGCGTTTCCCAGCCTCAAGAGGGCAACCTAGACTACCGTATGGCCAGTAGTATAGACGCAAAAGAGATTACACGTTAACAATCTCATTCTATCTTTTTAAAGAAATAAACAAAAGAAAATAACATTACCTTGCATGAATCATAAAACAATCATACAGTGACTTAAAACAAAACATTTTAAATTCCCCGAGTAGTCAACATAAATTAGGGAAACATTTTTAGAAACAAATACATAAACAAAGGTGTTTTCAATGTTCCATTTCAACAGACACTTTAACCCAGATCCCATTGTCCTTCACCGACTGCTTTTAAGAGCACAAGAGCCGAAGCTCCTTTTTTTGTGAGACAGTCAGCGAGCTGAGATTTTGTGTCTGACCAACGCACCTGCTTGATCCTCTGGCTCTGTATGAGCTCCTTAATGCTACCGATTTCCAACCCGAGTCTCTTCTCTGTGACTTGTTTTGTGGACTTGAGCGCATCGAACAGAGAGTGGTTATCGGTCACACAGATTACAGGGGGTGCATTCAGTCCAGCATTTCCAGTAGTGAGCTCAGAAAATAGTGTGGCTAGAAAAATTGCATTGTCTACCCCATCTGACATGGCAAGAGTTTCCCCTGCAAGGGTACTGCGAACCACACGTCTGATTTTCTTTGAATGCCAACAGATGGGGGAAAACTTCCCTCTTTCTCCCATAAGTGTTATAAAAGTACCTCCCTGTGTACCTCCGTCTGGGAGGTTTCCAAATGAAGCATCACTGAAAACTATCAAGTTCAAAGCATCACTGTTTCCCAGATGTTGAAATCTGAGTGTCACCTTTTCAGACTTTAGCTTACGGATTATCTTATTAGCATCATGAACAGACTGTACTGGTCTCGTCTGTTTAGCAACCCATAGGATCTGTCCTATTTTTGATCGTAGCTGCTCTCTCTCAGTTTCGTTGAGGGGTTAATTTCTCTGTGTGGCCCGACTTGCTTGTATGGGAATAGGCTCCAGGTTCTCGATATAACTTTGTTGATGTACCTGAACTTCACCGTTAACAGTTACAAAATCCATTCCTACATAGGAGAACTTTTCATGCTCCTCACGCCCAACCTTGAATGCAGACTGCAGTTGGGGGATCACATTGGATGAAAAGTTTGATGAGCCTGCCCAAAGAAAATCATCTACATGACATGCAAGCACCCCAGTGACCTTACATTGCTCATCCAACCAGTAAAAGACTGCCGGATCCACTTGTGACACTCTACCACCAGTACTCAGCATGATTTCCTTCACGTTGTTGTACCAGTATAGTGATGCATCTGCAAGACCATATACACATTTCTTTAGTTTCCATACAACATGTTGACATCCTGCCTCTAGAGGGGGGCGGATATATATATCCCTGGGATAGCTCAATACCCTGCAAGAATGCAGATTTGATGTCCATAGAATGGACTTCCCACTGGTTTTGACATATCACTGATAACATAAGTCTATGTGAATCTGTGGCACATGTGGGGGAATCTTTCGGTAACTCTTGAATATTCAGCTCTTCAAAACCTCTGGCAACCAGTCTGGCTTTAGGCACTATACCCTTGGGAGTGTCCTTAAGACTACAAACCCATCTGGTGGAAATGCATTTCTGCCCTGCATCTTCAACTTCCTCAAATACATTATTATTGTGCCAGTTCTTTATTTCTTCCTGTTTAGCTGCATCAAATGAGATGTCTTTGGTTACAAGTACATCAGCTTCTCTGTCTTCTGTTTCAATGTTGAGATTATCAACCTGTGAGATATCAATAGATTCCTTTTGCCCATCACTACCATCATTCTCTAGATGTTGCATGTTATACCAGGTTTTATATTTCCACATAGCCTTGCCTGATCTCCCTAAGACTCTTGCTTTAAGTAGAGTATTGTCACCTCTGTTCATATATGTTACAGTCTGTCCTGTTTTTAAACTCATACCTGCAGAAGGGACAGGATTATTATGGGCATTAGGCCTATGTGCCATTTCAGTTTGAGTTACGCTACTCAAAGTGTTTGGTGGATCGATCTCTTCACTTGTATTGGCTTCCCTGTCACTGAATTGTTGTTCATTCTCTACTACCAGTTGCATTGTTTATACCTTGCTCACTTCCTGCTTCTGTGTCAGCATCAGTTTGTACCATGTGCTCTTCACTAACCTTTGTGTTCACCTTAGAAAGCCTAGAGTGATGCACTCTCACTAGGCAACCACCATGCCTCACAAAAACAACAGCCCCATCCTGACCAATAACTATCCCTGGTCCTTTCCACTCAGTGCATTCAGCTCGTTTGTAATACACCTTGTCACCCATCTCATATTTCTCATCTGTGGGTCTGAGCTGCTTACGTAGTGCTCGTCTCATCCTTTCTGAGCACTCTGCTTCAGTAAATGCTTTTCTAGAGGCATGCAAGGCTGAAATGTGTTCTCCTACTCTAGCACTCATAGTGGTACCTTCTAGCGCAGGTGGTTTATCAACCAGTACAGAAGGTAGGTTGGGGTTCTGGCCAAACACCAGTTGATGAGGACTGTAGCCGTGCACATTGAGCATACTGTTCTTAGCCATGAGAGCCCAGTCTAGGGCTGTTTGCCAGTCACATCCATTTTCCCGTCTGACCTTCTGGATGATGTCGGTGAGGGTCTGATTGTGTCTCTCCAGTAGCCCATTGCTCCAGGGGCTGTATCCTGCCGTGGTTTTTGTCTCAATGTTAAAGTTCTCTGCCATGTCCTGGAACTCTGCATTGTTGAATTCTCCTCCATTGTCACTGTAAAGTCTCTGTGGCGGGCCGTGGACACTGATCCATGTATGAAGAAAAGAGTTCACTATCACAGAGGAGTTCTTTGTTTTCACAATGCTTCCAGCGCTGAAACGTGTAAACTGGTCAATGATGTGGAGGTACCATAAACTTGGTTCCAACTCGTGCAGGTCCACTGCCACCGTTTCATTGTACTCTGAAGCCAGAGGCAAGCCCACAGCAGGCTTCGGCTTGGTCTTGCTGTACCTCTGGCATATGTCACATTCCTGTACTATTTGTTGTAAAATAGTGTCACAATCTTTGTCTTTATTTCCCGAACTGCGGAGGAGTCAATGTAGTCTTTCTGCGGAGGCGTGACAAAACTGTTTGTGTAGTTTCAGGAGAGCTTTGTGTTTCTCATTTGAGGTCATATTTTCTGTGACTGTAAGGACCTCATCCTTAATCTCAATTTGATTCATTCCTGTGTCCTTGTCTCTGATATCTATACAGTAGTGTCCTGAACTGGTGAGTTCAAGAGGGATATTCTGTTTAAACATCACAGCTCTATCATTCTCCATGTCCAAGATGGTTCCTGCCCTTTTCAGTTATGTCTTACTCAGAAGTAGTGGGATATCAGCTTTGACTACTTCAGTTTCCACTCGACATTATGTCAGTCCTATTTTGGCAGGCAGTTTCAGTATTCTGGAGGAATGCACTATATTTCCATCTCCAAACCGGAATGGTCTGGAGCTTGGAGTTTCACTTTTTACAATCTGGTTCACTTGACTTTGACTGAGATCAGCGACGAAGCTGTCCAACCATTTTTCTCCACACACTGTCCGGGTACATGCAGTGTCAATGATAGCCGTCACTAAGGACTCAGTTAGGAATACCTCTGCTTCAGACAGTGAGGCTTTAGTAAACAGTGTACTGTCACATTCCTCTACCTTTGTTCGATCTTCAGTTAGCTTTACTTGCTCACTACTCTTGTGAGGACAGTCTTTAGCCCAATGGAACGTGCTCTGACATATAGCACATTTTGATCTCTTACCGAACCTATCCAGTGGGTTGGTACCCTGTGACGGTTGCCTTTGTTGTCCAACTTGTCCAAACTGCTGCGTTGTTGGACGTCTGAATCTTCCTTGTGAGCGTTGCTCTGTGAATAACGCTTCATCGTTAACGTGTATCCCGTTTGATGTGCCGCCGTGCACTCTCCCCCCAAAGATCCTCTTCAGCGCGGACTTCATTGCAGCAAACGTAAAATCTGTACACGCAGTCAGCGCCATTTGTCTATTTTTCTCGTCTAGACAAGCCGTGTCCAAAAGTTTAAAAGCTAACACGGCGTCAGGAAGAGTCATGTCGTACTTTTTCATTCGGTTGTAGCGCTGTTCAAAGTCAATCACATAGTCCGCCATGGACACGGAGCTCTCCTTTTTGATACAGTCAAAAAAAGAGTAGGCATCGTATGCGCGTCTCTCTCTTCTTTGAGAAACATGCCATCTAGTTTTGCTAGCAGTGTGTCCATACCATTGTCGTTGTTCAAATCCAAAGCGGGTATTTCCATAGCGATGTCCCTTGCCCTTCCTTCCAGCCCCAGGACAACGGCGAGGGCTTGTTTCTTCTTATCAAGTTCAGTAACCAGCGTCCAAATGGCGATCTAATTTTTCCAACACTCGTATGGTAGAGATTCGTCGAACTTCGGTGGAACTTTGTAGTTAGCAGTAGCTAACCATCCTCTGCTACCAATGTTAGTCTACTATAAATAAACACGACGTTTATCTTCTGTTAACATGGTTTATTCAATCAACTTGCATAACACCAATACAGAGCCATTCACGAACAGTGGATCTCTTCCTCGTGGTCGACACAGACTAACTGCACATGCGTTTCCCAGCCTCAAGAGGGCAACCTAGACTACCGTATGGCCAGCAGTAGTATAGACGCAAAGAGATTACATGTTAACACCCATCTCAGAACTTTCAGAGGTTCTGAAATGTTCCTTTACAGAAAGTTCCTTTTGACAATGGAGAAGCGGCATATGAGAGAAAGGCCGGACCTCACACACAGCGAGGGACAGAGGAGCAACACAAACTGTTCCAAAAACAACAAAACACAGGTTTTAAATGTGTTCTTTTTCTATTCTTAGTATAACAGATTCAGATAATTTTATTGTCACAGCTTTTTTAAATGTACATACATACATCCTCAACCGTAGTAGATTTTTAAACATAATACACAACGTATATACTATCTGTACTAACTATATAAACTATAACTATAACTGAATAAGCTATAAATAACTATAACTATAGACTAACACTATAAGCTAAACTATAAACTAGACATAATACACAACATATATTCGACCTATACCTGTACAAATTATACAATACAAGGTATGCGTTAGCAGCAGTGTGTGGGTGTAGTAAGTAACTTAACACTTTCAGCGCCACGCCTGGTTTTCCGTTTTACCGCTTGAATGCCACCATCGGCGCCAATGTTAACGTTAATATCGCCTAATCTATGTTTTAAATTATGGCTATGTGTCTAATCTGCCCATCGCATTATCAAAGACTATTTTCCAGTCAGTGCTGTGAAGGCAGATTGTTTTTTTATCGCGTCGTTTCCGTTTCAGAGCAGTTAGAAAAGCCCCCGTTTTGATATAAAAAACAGCTCATTCTGGAGCATTCTATGAAAATCGTCTTTTAGTGGAATATTCCACAACGTTGATATTAGTCTGCCTTTTTATGAATCGTTTTCAAATAAACGCTAGATGATCAATATTATACGTGCACGCAAGCACATTACGGCCGCGCACTGATAATCGCTCCGTTGATTTCCTCACGGACTTTTACAGTGAAACCGAAAGAAGACATTTCACAAAACAGCTTATAACTTCATCAAACTTACTCTGATTATCCTACCACTGATAACATAGAGTCCTTACCTGACATCAGATGGTATCCAACTGGTATATTCCAATTCCTGATCACCATTCGAAAAAATCGATACGTGTATGGATCCAACGCGATACAGTAGAACTCCATGATCCGCGGGGCTCTGAGGCTCCAGAATGAACTCTGGTAACCCCGGCTGGATCAGTGAACTGGAAAATGTGGAGTACCGTTTTTTTTTTCCCCATTCATTTTCATTGAGTCCATTCCAAAATCACTTATGTCATCTGAGAGACGACAGGGGGCGCTTTTTTCCACAGTGATCGCCGGCGCCCCTCGGCTATACTCGGGTAGGCTCGGGTGATGCAATAATTTTTCAGATCGAAAAAAAAAAAAAAAAAATAATAATAAATCTGCATTCTACGTCACTATTAAAAACCAGAGAAATCTCGTGAGTGGCACTCAAAGTGTTAAGGTGCTTTAGTGTGTGTATCCTCGTGTGAGTCTATCCGTCAGTGGAAGTAGCTGTTCAGTGTTCTTTTGGATGTATACTATATATATATATATATAGTGTATACGGAGAGAGAGAAAACAAGACAACTGAGAAGGAAAACAAAGTAGAAAATGTATGTGAATGCGGTGAATGATGACCCAAGAAACACTGACAGATGAAAGAATGTGTGTGAGAACTCGAAGGCAGAGAGACTGTGAGTGATGTGTGTACGACATATTTCCTGACAGGGTGACCTACAGTGAGTGATAAGCGATGTGGATCTCTCTGCAGGAAATGAGTCAGTTTAGAATAGATTAATACACACCAACACAGCTCCTCTAGGTGCCCGTTAACCCTTAGGGCCTTTCTCATTAACACCGGAACGACTGCTTCCTGGTATGATACCGTGGGAGAGTGTGTGTGTGTCTTGTGTGTGTTTGTGTGTGTGGGTGTGTAGGGGGTACATAACTTAAGTGTATAAACACAGCAGGTGCCTGAATGTTGGCAGAAAGTGGGATAGTGATAAAACAAATGATCTAACTTCACACACACACACACACACACACACACACACACACACACACACACACACACACACACACACACACACACACACACACACACACACACACACACACACACACACACACACACACACACACACACACACACACACACACACACACACACACACACACACACACACACACACACTCATGTACCTATAGAATAGAGTGTATGCTTTGACACTATGTATGTCGAAATGTTGAACATTGGTGCTTGCGTTGCTATAGCTCTAGCAGGAATACAAACGGAGCGTCTGAAGATTAAATATAGTGTGAGAACAGAAGAGCGAAGCAGTTTGTCCAGAGCGCCGTCCAACGTCGCGGTCGGTTAAGTAAGTCATGTCTTCTAAACATAACAAGAACGAACAATAACAGAGTAAGGCCAGTGTTTTCACACTCACTCCTCCAGCTCTCCCTTTTCCTTATCTCTCCATCAGTCTCTCTCTCGCTCCGCGGTCTAGAACAAAACCTCGGCTTAAAGCATTTCAAAAGCATTTCTCTCCATACATACATTCAGAAAGACATGAGACGTTTTTACAGCTCCTCAACCGTAGTAGATTAGAGTATTGTAACCACAATACACAACGTATATTATATCTATACAAACTAGAACTATAAGCATTTATCTCCCGGCCTGGTAGGTAGTAATTCTCCCCCTGTGTCTGTGAGAAATGGAAGTGGCCCCGAGCCACTGGCAGGTAGGGAAGGTACACTACCGAGACCCGGGAGGGGTGGGGCGGGGCGGCGAGGCGGTGGCGGAGGTGACATAATTGGCATGGAGTAGGGAGGAAATACAATAAGCCCCAGACTGAATGGGATGACATAACGGAAAAGGCCCCGTCAAAGACAGGAGTAAAGAGAGAACAAGAGAGCTGTTTTGTTGTCTATTGTTGGAGCAGTGGAGTGGCCAGACACGCCTGTACAGGCCGGCCTATTGTGTCACTGTCATGCTACAACACTGGGCCTTATCCACGCTAATGCTGGCTAACAACGCAGGAGGAGAGGGAGAGAGAGAGAGGGAGAGAGGAAGGGAGAGAGAGAGAGAGAGAGAGAGAGAGAGAAACAGGTTGACAGAGAGAGTAACAGAAAGAGACAGAGAGAGAGCGTGACAGAGAGAGAGACAGAGAGATAGATTGAGAGAGACAGAAAGAGAGAAACAGGTTGACAGAGAGAGAGAGTGATAGAAAGAGACAGACAGAGTGAGAGAGATAGAGAGAGAGAGAAAGACAGAGTGACAGAGAGAGAGAAAGAAACAAAGAGAAACAGGTTGACAGAGAGGGAGTAACAGAAAGAGACAGCGAGAGCGAGAGAGAGACAGTGAGAGAGAGAGAGAGACAGAGAGAGAGAGAGAGAGAGAGAGAGAGAGAGAGAGAGAGAGAGAGAGAGAGAGAGAGAGAGAGAGAGAGAGAGGCGGGTCAGTTTTAGGGTGCCCACACTACAGGTTTCACCACTTTCGGGAGCAGTTGGGAGCGCTGGTGGTGACGTTGACCGTGGCATGGGTGATGAGGGACAGTCAGCAGAGAAAGAGACAGAAGGAGAGAAAAAGAGAGGAGGAGGAGCAGAGGTTAAGCCTCGACAATGTTAAGAGCAGAGAGACAGAAGAGGCCATGACCTTGTCAGTTGGTCTGAGGAGGGAACGAAAACAGCTCTCTGCTAAGAATTCACTCCTGCCTTTGTTCCCATGGAGATACATGAAGAGTCAGGTATGTATGGGAGAGAGGTAGCGAGAGGTAGCTGATGGGTGATGACAGGCCTTGGTCTCTGTGTGGAACATCAGACACGACAAGACGGGTCAGGACAACACTGTCCACAGTACATCACAGAGATACTCTCACCAATATCCACATGAAAGGACAAGACAACACTAGGAGACAGAGGAGACCCGTGGAGCAGGGTGAAAGCTGAAGCAGGAGACAGAGAGCAGGGTGAAAGCTGAAGCAGAGAGGAGACAGAGAGCAGGGTGAAAGCTGAAGCAGAGAGGAGACAGAGAGCAGGGTGAAAGCTGAAGCAGAGAGGAGACAGAGAGCAGGGTGAAAGCTGAAGCAGGAGACAGAGAGCAGGGTGAAAGCTGAAGCAGAGAGGAGACAGAGAGCAGGGTGAAAGCTGAAGCAGAGAGGAGACAGAGAGCAGGGTGAAAGCTGAAGCAGGAGACAGAGAGCAGGGTGAAAGCTGAAGCAGGAGACAGAGCAGGGTGAAAGCTGACAAGCTAGACCACACCCATTGCCACACCCCCTTTAGCCAATTGGCATGAATGAACACACACACACACACACACACACACACACACAGGGCTGGGCGATATGACGATATTATATAAATATCGGGTACAGTTCATTAACGATACACTTTTTAAACGTATCGTGGATATCGTGATGTTTTGCCCAAGAGGCTTGTGTTGCGTCAATCTGGTCCACACGTTGACACTTTTGAACAGCGCCGCCCCACACACACACTACTGCATCAAAAGTTACTACTTATGATAACAAAGGCATTCGTTTTGTGGCATTGACGTTATATAGTTACACTTTCAATAACATCAGCGTATTTACATAGCAACGACCGAGGTCGACCTAGATATAGCAAGCATTAGCCGTTCATATCTCAGCCCGTGCTGACTCCGTTGTGCCCATTCTGCGGTCTGTTAATAACGTTTTCAATCAGACAGATGTATGGAAATGCTTTTATTATAACATCCGTTGCAGTAAAATCATTATGCCTCCAGTCGTTTAGTCATTCTGCAGAGCTAAAAGGTAAAAGTCGGCCGCGGCGAGCTACCGCTGCCATTGTTGTTTTCATTGAGCTCTCCAATAGCGGAAGTAAAAAATGTATACGCGCTTGCCGATTGGTGCTAAGAACAGCAGGGCGGGTGCAAGCGATGTGACGTAATTGGCAGACGCGACTGTCAATCAAACTGATTCTGTTTGCCGACTGAATGAATATAAACGTTATTAACAGATTGCAGCATAGGTACAATACAGTACAGCTCAACAACAGTCAACAGTGGACTGGAGGATGCAGACCAGAGAAAGACTTTCGTCTTGTTTACATCAGGGTCCCCCATTTTCAATTCATCATATTTCGTATCTAAATCATATAATATCTCATTGCTAAATATATGCAATATATAATCTAATAATCCAATAATCTAAATCTAATATATAATATAAAAATGCTAAATGCATGGGTATTTTATTTTGTCTTTAATGTTAGCTTGCAAACTCAAATACTGTCTTGGTAAGCCTCATAATGAATTGTTTGGGGGAAAAAAAGAAAAACATCGTGATGCGTATCGTGTATCGCCGAAAGGTCAGAAAATATCGTGATATCATATTTAGGCCATATCGCCCACCCACCCACCCACACACCCACACACCCACACACACACACACACACACACACACACTAAATTCTCCGTCTCACGGACCCACAGCATGCGTATCCTTGTCCATTGTTTTGGCAGCGTATACTGGCTGCCATTAAGAGTGGAGGAAACGCAGCTAAACAACGCTTCAGTCCAGGGCACAATTTACTGCCCTGAGTGCTTCCAGATTCCCCATGTGTACCGGTCCATTTAGACGGACAAGCAAACACAAGCAGGTTGAGCAGCTCCGAGGACGGCAGAGACGGAGGTAGAGGACGGAAGGTAGACAAAATCAGGGGGGAAAACACAGAGGGCCTAAACAAAAGGAATGTGAGATGGGAACTGCGTTAAGGAAGGGTAATGAGGGGATAAACTGGAAGATAATTGCTGTCAGAATGCAAGCGTGTGGGTATGAGAACAACTGAGTGAGTGAGTGAGTGAGTGAGTGAGTGAGTGAGTGAGTGAGTGAGTGAGTGAGTGAGTGAGTGAGTGAGTGAGTGAGTGAGTGAGTGAGTGAGTGAGTGATGTGTGCGCATTCCACACGCATGTTGACTTTAAGAGTGTAAATATATGACCTATGCATGGGTTTGAGTGTGTTTATTTCTGTGTTTTCCCCACAGGAAGCACCGCAAATATGCACGGTCGGTCGGTCGGTCGCTCACTCACTCGCTCGCTCACTCACTCCGTCACTCACTCTGTCACTCACTCTGTCACTCACTCTGTCACTCACTCTGTCACTCACTCACTCACTCATGTTGTCGGGACGCATGCGCAGGTAGCACAATGCTTGTGCTTATTTAGTGTCTGTCTGTGTGTGTGTGTGTCTGTGTGTGTGAGAGTCCTACTTGTAGTCTTCAGTGAGGCTGACGCTAGTCTCCTCTTTACGGATGCGGGAGAGAGTGGCCCCGCCCTCCAGCTGCAGTCTGACCAATCGGCTGTCCTCCAGGACACTACACATCAGACCTCTGTACCTGGACAGCAATACCTGAGCTTCCTGAGAGCGAGAGAGAGAGATAGAGAGAGAGATAGAGAGAGAGATAGAGATAGAGATAGAGATAGAGATAGAGAGAGAGAGAGATATTACATTCTCAGTGTTGCGCTTCAAGTTTCTCTCTGTGACAAAGAGCAACAGCAACGAATACACAAGTTGGAAAAAATAAACCCTAAGAGAAAGACAGTCAAAACATCCCTCAACCAGTAAATATCCTGTTCCAAAACAGCCAACACTGCCAACAGAATCAATCTGTGTAACCGTAGCCACGCAGTCTGCAGGTCCAGACTAACATCGGCCTCTATTGGATGTATCTGGGGGGGATTTCCAACCTCCCAGTCACATAGACTCTGTCCTGGTCTACTGTCTGTCTCAACAGGGTTAGAGCCTACTGTCTCAACAGGGTTAGAGCAGCACCTCCTGGGTTAAGGCCCTACATACACACATCACGCAAGGCTCGATTTTCATTAGAATAATGAAAGGAATAATGTAAACGTTCATATTTTTTATAATGCACCGGGTTAGAGAGTTCCGTGTACAATTTTCAGCATTAGTTCTCTGAGGGTCCCTTTCATATCTAAACAAAATCTGTATTATAACTGAAATATCCCTAACTGAATCAATATTGAATTGAAACGAATAGAATGGGGACCTCGTGAATCGGAATCTAATCAAGTGGTGCAGGGCATCCTGGGTAGCGTAGTAGTTCAAGAGATTCCAGCTCTAATCGGGAAAGTCAGCTCTTTGGCGAAACAAGAAGGGATTTTAGACGTAGCTGTGGGTCTTCAGAAGTTGAACAATCAACAATCAAATGTTCCTATGATATATGTACAACAATCAAACACTAATTATAATTATGGTGATGAAAGTCAGCCATGTTAGCACATGATAATATCACAGATACACAGGGTGGCAGGAGAGAGAAAGTGGTAATTATTTTAATTACATAGTAGTGTTGTCTCCCAAGGGAATGTGTGAGAAATATGAAGACGTGGTTGCATGTTTGTTTGCTGTTGTCAGCAGAAAGACATTAGCCATGCGAAGATGGAGGGATTTAGTGTGCTTGGCTCACCATATTGGTCTCTAAAAGGGAGTCTTTCAGTGTTAGTGTGTGTGTGTGTGTGTGTGTGTGTGTGTGTGTGTGTGTGTGTGTGTGTGTGTGTGTGTGTGTGTGTGTGTGGGCAGATTAAAAGGCCTTGTGGGGACAGTAGCAGGCAGGTAGGGCCCCTTAATCTGAAAAAGGGAGGGAAAGAAGGAAAAGGGAGGGAAAAACGGTGAGGCGAGTTGAGGATAGGACAATTGACCTCAAGCCCGCCCCCTCTTTTCTTGATCCACCAATTAGGGCTTGAGACAGAGGATAAGATAATGAAATGAGTGGAGAGAGAGAGAGAGAGAGTTCATATCTATGTAATGACAGGCCACTAATCCTTGTGAACGAGGGGGGGGGGGAGGGGCAGTCTGACTTGCCTGGACAAAGTGGACATGCCTTACGTCTACTCTGTGTTTGGATCCCCAGTCGCCACCTAATAATACCAGGGACTCCTCGGTCAGGAACAGGACTATCAGTGCTGAATGGCTCATCTCTACACGGCGGCCGAATGGGCGTCTGGCTGAAAATGGACTCTGATTACACCGATGGCTGCATCCAGATACAAAAAATATGATGTGTCCCCTGGGGTTAGTGGTGCTCTCAATGACTCAACATGCACACAGTCCCCTGGGATGTGGGTGTGTGCGGCTGCGTGTACCCCCCCCCAGTAACACAAGCTGGGACCGAGAGGTCAGGACGACTCCAGGCTTCAGTTCAGTCAGAAAACACAGAGACAACCTCAGCAATAGACACACAAACAGGTTGGTAGTGGACTGTGGGTAGCCCTCTCCCCCTCTCTCTCTCTCTCCCTTGCTCGCTCCCTCTCCCTGGGCTTGTAAACACTGTTTACACTATTGCTGCACTGCATACACTGAGACACAATGGGCCCTACCTGTGTGTGTGTGTGTGAAGAAGAGATAAAGATAATGACAGACAGACAGACAGACAGACAGACAGACAGACAGACAGACAGACAGACAGACAGACAGACAGACAGACAGACAGACAGACAGACAGACAGACAGACAGACAGACAGACAGACAGACAGACAGACAGACAGACAGACAGACAGACAGACAGACAGACAGACAGACAGACAGACAGAGCTAAGTGCCCCGTCACTGTTTCTACACATTCCATATGCTCTGTAAATAACTATGTACAGATACCGAGATGTCACACCATGTTACCTGTTACCTGTTTATTGCACAATGTTGTTTTTATTGGATTCTATTATATGTTGTACCACTGTATTGCACATCGTTGCGGGCAAGACCACCCGCATTTCATTGTATACTTGTATGCCGTGACAAATAAAACTCTTGACTTGACTAGTTAGGAGATAGAACTGCATGCTCACAGGTATATAGTACTTCAGAATAATTTGAATATTATGTCACATGAATATGTGGTGAGAGGAGAGGACTAGAGGATAGGAGAGAACTAGATGCGAGAAGAGGACTAGAAGAGAGGAGAGGACTAGAAGAGAGGAGAGGACTAGAGGAGAGGACTAGAAGAGAGAAGAGAACTAGAGAAGAGGACTAGAGGCGAGAAGAGGACTAGAAGAAATGAGAGGACTAGAAGATGAGAGGACTAGAAGAGAGGAGATGACTAGAAGAGAGGAGAGGAGAGGACTAGAAGAGAGGAGAGGACTAGAAGAGAGGAGGAGTGGACTAGAAGAGAGGAGAGGACTAGAAGAGAGGAGAGGACTAGAAGAGAGGAGAGGAGTGGACTAGAAGAGAGGAGAGGACTAGAAGAGAGGAGAGGACTAGAATAGAGGAGATGACTAGAAGAGAGGAGAGGACTAGAAGAGAGGAGAGGAGAGGACTAGAAGAGAGGAGAGGAGTGGACTAGAAGAGAGGAGAGGACTAGAAGAGAGGAGAGGACTAGAATAGAGGAGATGACTAGAAGAGAGGAGAGGACTAGAAGAGAGGAGAGGAGAGGACTAGAAGAGAGGAGAGGACTAGAAGAGAGGAGAGGACTAGAAGAGAGGAGAGGACTAGAAGAGAGGAGAGGACTAGAAGAGAGGAGAGGACTACAGGAGAGGAGATGACTAGAAGAGAGGAGATAACAGGAGAAGACTAGAAGAGAGGAAAATAGAGGATAGGACTATGGGAGAGGAGAGGACGAGGGGAGGAGTAGAGGAGAGCACAACAGGAGAGGAGAAGACTAGAAGAGAGGAGAGGAGAGGAGAAAGTATTGCTATCCAGACAGAGGTAATAATAGCCACTGTGATATACTGCACTACCCTGGGGTTTGAGTAAATATAGTGTTAGTCCCACTGACACACATATTAGGTTTAAGGTTTGAACGCTGGCCAACAGAGTGTTTTTCAGCGTACTGGAGAGACACACGCCCTTTGGCCCAACTGGACGCATACATATGGAAAGTGCATTCAGCAGTGGGACCAGTGCAGTGGCGTAGCAGCCAACATGTTGATACAGTAGATGGTATAGGATTTCACAACGCAGGCCCCATTTTTCTCAACACATTTTTGCATCTCTGCCAATTGCCGAGCTCCAACGCCTTATTTAGAAGTCCTTCTATTAGATGTGTTTACCTTCAACCGAGTAAAGAACAGGAACTAGCCGAGAGGTGACTTCGCACGTTGATGGAGGACGACTCTGCACGACTCTTGCATTGATGATAATCAATTGTCATCGATTGTCTTATTAAGTTATGTATACTGTATAGTATATCTGTATTATTTCCCTTCTGGTAGTGACATGTGTATCATTCTCTCTCTCCCTCTCTCTCTCTCTCTCTCAACCCCCTCTCACCTCTCTTCTCTGTGTCTCTTTTTCACGAGTATTCTCCATCTCTCTCTCTCCATCAACCCCCCCTTCTCTCTCTCTCTCTCCGCCCTCTCTCTCTTGATCTCCCCCCTCTCTCTCTCCCCCCCCCTCTCTCTCTATCTCTCTCTCCTGCCCCACCTCTCTCTCCCTCTACCCCCCCCCCCTCTCTCTCTCTCCCCCCCCCTCTCTCTCCCGCCCCTCTCTCCCTCTGATGTGTGTGTGTGTGTGTGTGTGTGTGTGTGTGTGTGTGTGTGTGTGTGTGTGTGTGTGTGTGTGTGTGTGTGTGTGTGTGTGTGTGTGTGTGTGTGTGTGTGCGTGTGTGTGTTACCTCAGCAGTGGGTGGTAGAGGGGTAGACTCCAGGCTGGCGATGCTGGCCTTCAGGAGGCCGATGGCGTCCTCACACTGACTGGTCAACTGCTCCACCCTCTGATGAGGCGTACGACACACACAGTTAACACCACACAACACACACACACACACACACGTTATGGATCTAAGAGAGACTGTGAAATATAATTAAATCCTGAAGGTACAACAAGGTACAATTTGCATGTGATGTCACAGGCTTTGAGGCAGCAGGCACGCTTCAAAACCACATAAATACTATTAGGGTTTATTATGATTCATAACATCAGCAGTTTTCTGATGTATTTCTGCTCAGGTATGATGACAGTGTGTGTGTTGCTGACCATTCGGAAGGTGATCCAGCTGCTGTGTGAGAAGGGGAAGGAGCCATCAAACTCTGCAGGCAGCTGAGAGACCTCCACGTGTTTATAGAGAGACTTCAGAGACGTCAGCAACTCCACCTGAGAGAAGAGAGACGAGAGGGAGAGAGGGAGCGAGATGGAGAGAGAAGAGAGAGAGAGAGAGAGAGAGAGAGAGAGAGAGAGTCAGTCAGTGAGAAAGAAAGGTAAGGATGAATGGAGAATACGTTGTGAAAAAGAGACAGAGAAGAGAATGAGAGGTGAGAGTGGTTTGAGAGAGGGGGAGAGAGAGGATGAGATAAAGAGAGGTTGAGAGGGAGAGAGGATGAGAGAGTGTGTGAGTCATGCTGAAGATGAGCTCCTGATTTAATATTTAACTTTTAATTGTTAACACATTGAGTGCCACGGACAGCGTTTTGTCATTAGTTCATGCCGACCTTTGAGTGCCTCCGACGCTATATAGCGTTTGTTTGTCTTTTTTTTTTATTGCCGATTTGAATTCATATTTCATCAATCGAGCCTCGGGTTAGTGCTGCAGAGTCTCTCTGAGCTCAATTGGGAAGATACCGCCCCCTATCGTCTCTCCCTGTGTAACTGCACCACATTACTTTACACTGACGAAGGGGGGGTGGCCAATTTGCTCATTTTACTTTTCCCTCAAGCCAACTGAAGGATCGATTGTGCTCGCCGGCCGGAAAACGCGTGGATTATGTATTTACAGGACCAACACTGTAATCAATAAGCGTGATCGATATTTGGAATGGCGATCAGGAATTGGAATAATCTTTTTGGATAACATCTGATCTCAGGTAAGGAATTTATTTTACCAGTCTTAGGATAATCAGAGCTATTTTCACCTATATATAAGCGTTTGCCCTATGCGTGTGTGTGTGTGGCTGTGATTGCTGATGAGGAAATGAGAGAATCGATTTTTCAGCCCGCCTCTATAGCGTGCATAAGTACACATATACTATCGATAATCTAGAGTTTATTTGAAAACGATTCATAAATAGGCAGAAAAATGACAACGTGTTTGTGTATTCCAGAATATTCCAGTAAATGCCTTTTATCATGGAATGTATATATTTCCTTGAAAACGAGGGCTTTTCAAAATGCTATAAAAGAGAAATTAACAGATTAAAAAACAATCAGTTTCGAGGCGGTTAGGTGGCATGGGGGAGATTGCGTTCGTCACCAACCCCGGAGCTGTGAGCTGGATTCGAATCCAGCTCACAGCTCCGGGGTTGTCACCAAGCTTGGCTGGCCGTTCACACTAATACAATTGGCTGTATTAGAGGGTGGGAGAAGCTGGCTGGGGTCGTTGTAAACAGCGACTCCTACAGTTCGGTCGGGGCGCCTGCTAAGCACGGATAGGACCTGAGTGGGATAGTGTGATCCTTCCACACACTACGCCCTCTCAGGAGGATCCGCGCTGCCAGGTGAAAAGAAGCGGTTGATTGGCTGGACGTGTGTCGGAGGAAGCACGTGATAGCCTCCACTCTCCCAGATGATCTGACTGTGGGGGGTAAGATGTGCGCAGCGACCAGGAAGGGGATTGGGAATTGGCATACGACTAACATTGGGATGGGAGAAAAATCGGAGGAAAAATGGAGGGTGTGTGTGTGTGTGTGTGTGTGTGTGTGTGTGTGTGTGTGTGTGTGTGTGTGTGTGTGTGTGCGTGCGTGCGTGTGTGTGTATGTATGTTTGTGCGTGTGTGTCCTCTCCTTCAAGGCCATTTTGTCATGCCAGCTTGTCTCCATCTCAACAAGCCAGTGTTGTCAAAACATTCTCTAAACACCACTGAATTCTCACTGTCTCTAGACAGTCAACAGCCATAACTTAGATAAACAGTACAGTGATTTCACATCACATTAACCCTTTCACTGCCACATGACAGCCGGTTAACCCTTTCACTGTGACAATACAGAAGGTTAGCCCTTTTACTATCACACAACCGACGGCGATGCTCATCATTAGCATCATTAGCTGTATATTCCTGTAGTTTTGACCTAACCAGATTTATCATGACATGAGCGTTACTACTATGAACAAAACAAAGCCAAGAGAACAGTTTTGACTCTTCAAATAAAGTGACTATATTTATTTTTCCAAATACATATTATTCGAGTCAATCACAAAATTCACTTTAGTCTCTAAAAATGTAATCTACCTACCTCAGTTGCGGGAAAAAAAATCTAAACTTCAAATAACCACATTTTCGACCGTTTTCGGCTTGCCATTGCCCCGACTGCTTTGTTGTTGAATCAAGTCAAATCCTAAGTAAGCATATATTGTGCGTGTGAACGTTGACATGAAAAAAAAATATATATAAAAAAAAATAAAAAATAAATACTATTTATTATCGGAGCTATCAATACTTTTATCGGGTTTATCGGGATGACGTCATAATTGCTGATATCGGCCCGATAATTATCGTGCATCCCTAGTTAATACCCAAATCTATACCCAAACTAAGTGAATATGATGACATTTTATTTCACACAGATATCAGACCATGAACGAGGGTCGGGGGAGCTATTAAAAATCACGTAATGAGGATGAGGGGATGCACTGATTCCATTACGGGAGATGGGTCAGATACCAGGCCAAAGTACTTACTAATAATCAAAGTACTATCTCTAATCTAATCATAGTATCGTCATGGGATATGAAAATCCAATACCAAGAACCACAACATGCTCAAAATCAAAGCAACGTGACTTGATTCGCCGCACTTTTGACACAGAGAACTATGTTAGATGTTAGGACATTTTTGTCCAATGACTCCTAGTCTACACAGTTCAGTTCAGTGAACGGATCAGATTGGTGCTCCGTACTGGACATTACTGAACTGCTTTGGATATGCTATGGCAGTGAAACACTGGTATTGGTATCGGTGCATCCCTACATATAGGACATTTAAATCTAAGAGAGAGAGAAAGAGAGAGATAGGAGAGATAGAGAGGGGGGGAGAGAGAGAGAGAGAGAGAGAGAGAAGAGAGAGAGAGAGAGAGAGATGAGAGAGAGATGAGAGATGAGGAGAGAGAGAGAGAGAGGGGGGGGGGGAGAGAGAGAGAGGGGAGAGATAGAGAGAGGGGGGGGATAGAGGGGAGAGAGAGAGATAGAGAGAGAGAGAGATAGAGAGAGAGAGAGAGAGAGAGAGAGAGAGAGAGAGAGAGAGAGAGAGAGAGAGATAGAGAGAGAGAGAGAGAGAGAGAGAGGGGGGGGGAGAGAGAGAGAGGGGAGAGATAGAGAGAGGGGGGGATAGAGGGGAGAGAGAGAGAGAGAGAGAGAGAGATAGAGAGAGAGAGAGAGAGAGAGAGAGAGAGAGAGAGAGAGAGAGAGAGAGAGGGGGGGGAGAGAGAAAGAGAGAGATACGGGGGGAGAGATAGAGAGGGGGGGGAGAGAGAGGTCAAAAATGTCTTTGTTGGAAAGCGGTGCTACATAATATAGGCCTGTTACCTGTATGGCTGAAGGTTTGTCCACACGCAGCGCCAGGTCTCTGTCACCTAGCAGCAGCACAGTGTGGATACAGCCTGGCATGTTATCCTGGACAGACACACGCACAGAGACAGTCCATCAGTATACCTACATCACTTTACATGGTTCAATAAGACATTATACACAAGGTCATGAATGAGTCCCAGTGAGAGAGAGTGAAATCAATATAACCGGTTAAAAGAAAAAAACTAGAACGTCAGTTGGCTCGTCAGCAGTGGAACGTTAGGCTCAGCCGGGCTGGCATCAACTCTTCTATATCCCAGCTGGCATTAGGCAAAGCAGTCTGGAAAGAGGCACTCGTTCTGCATCACGTGCATGCTGCGTCATGTCCGATTAGTAAACACTGCAGACAGTTTGTCACTTTTCTTTCACAGTCTGGATATAAGTTCCCTAAACAAAGCAAGGTCCTTCTCATGGAAGCCTGATCCCCGATGAGAAACGCCTGTGATTATGAGATGTAATAAATCACACGACGCGGCTTGTAAACTCCACGCAGGTCAGACTCTCCCGGATATAGTTGTACTCCATGTGTAATGCTGCTCCGCTCTTTACGTTAACACTATGGGTGCCGGCCAGAAATCCGGAAAATGACTGTGGATTGCCAGCGCTATTTGTCTATGGAGAAATTCCCCTTCTTTGCAGGGCTATAACTTTTTAAATTCTATTGCTACATTGCCATTATTAGGGCCCATTCAAAGTCCTATATGTATTGTTCATTGTGTAGCAACGTTAAACTTTTTCATTCACATATTCATAGTAAAGTATGGTCTAATGTATAAGTATGTTTTCATCTCTTTCTGCAGCTTTCTCCAGAACGTGATCTATAGCCCCAAATGCATTATATTGATGATGAAATACAGTTTGATGGCAATCGGGGCGATATAAAAAATTTCAATTGGACGTACTTCTAGAATGATCTACGTATGATCTGATGATGACCGGATGGGCGGGGGATCGTTTATAATTCCGTGGGCAGCGTTATATCATTCATCTAGTGTGGGTGATATGTTCATCATAACAGTTTATATGGAATACGATGAAAAATAACGCTGAATCTTACCGTATCCTCCTCGCGCCGTTGGGCGATGAGCGTGGAACAGTCATTTACCTATTATGGTATGTAGAAATATCGGATCCATTTCCAGCTTGTATAATAGTATATATGTCCAAATCATGTTGTTTATCGAGTTATTGGCAATCGATCGCTATGTATTGTGTCGAGATCGAGTCCCGGGAGCCAAACAGAGTGCCCGGAAGTAATATGGCCGACCAGCACAACCTCCATAGCACTTCCTGTTTGGCGATTGCGCCGATCGGCCACCAGATGGCGCTCCTGAACCGCCAGAGAGCTCAGTGGGTCCTCCTGGTGGATCTCAGGCCAGCGGAGGGGAAATATGAATCTGATCGCAGATTTTTGAAATATTGATATAAGGACGCTGTACAGCGTCCTCCGGCAACTTGAGCATGGCCGGGAATGACGCTGTAAAGCGTTTCCCGGCAGTCAAAGTGTTAAGGAAATGCACATCGCGTCGCCCTTCCCGCTTTTTATCGCGTTCGTCGAGTGGTCGGAGAAAGCACAGCGGCAATGTTTCATCGCTTCCTAAAATAAAAGGTATTTCCCGATAATAGATTTGCCAAGGAATGTGTGTGAGTGGCGATCCTCTGGGGATGTTTACTGGGGCTGTTCCTTTTCTGTCCATTGTCCACCTCGGCTTAAGGGACATTCGTGGATATTGGTAACACTGTCACATTTCCTGCTTTTCTTGCCATCTGAACACACACACACACACACACCCTCACAGACACACAGACACATGCCCACACAAATATGCCCACATACAAACAGACACACACACACAGACACACACGTCACTCACAGACACATGCCCACAGACACACACACATACACACAGACACATGTCCACACACACACACACAAACACACACACACATGCCCACACACGTGTGCAAACATGCTAATCTCACCCGAGACAGAATGATGAATAGCGCAAGTGATAAACGCTTGGTTTATTCTGAACAAACACACCGTCAGCTAACAGTTGGGTCTGAATCAGGCTTCAACACACCTTGACAAACACCAACCCTCCTAAAAACCGCCGGGCAGATGTGTCCACTGTTCCAGTGTTTCACGCTGCCTTTCCACTGACGGGTGTTTGACTTTAACCCTTTCACTACCACACTACAGAAGGTTAACCCTTTCACTACCACACTACAGATGGTTAACCGTCTGTAGTGTGGTAGTGAAAGGGTTAACCCTTTGTTATGTGGCAGTGCAAGGGTTAAAGCGATGCGGAGCGTCTGACTGGACCACAGCTGAACCTGGACGAGTCAGCGCTAGTCCAACACCTCGGTGGACAATACGTTTCCATACAGTAATCTATCTCTCCTATATGACAGAGTGACAACTTCCACGCCATGTTTGTCTTGACGTCACCTGTTTTAAAATGGGCATAAATGGCCTTGTCTTGTGAGGCAGAACAGGATGTGAGCCTGTGTGTTTGTCACTTGGGTGAGATTCCAACTGGAAGTGAGTTCAAATATTGGTAAGTGTTTGAGGTAAATAAGTGCAGACCTTAAAAATAGAAAGACTACAGTGGCTGCTCCTGTAGGAGTGTGTTTGCTCACCTGTGCGCAGACATGTTCACCGTCTTTAAACAGTCTCTCATCCCAATCACTTTTAGCCATATCATTCATGATTTTACTTTCCTGTCATATAAAGCTCATTTAAAAAAGAAAAACGCCACGGGCCTACATCTGTGTTCCTTTGATCGGCTTGCATCTTTTTCAGAGCTCCCCGAACCTCACTTGACCTCAGAGATCAAATAATCCCAAAACGGTGGAAACAAAAGATGAAGGCAAGAATTAAATTGCCCAACGTGATCATCAGAGCAGGCCATTGTGGCTAAATCAATTAGTGGGCATGTCCTTGAGGGTAAGCCTACCAGTGTAGAGAGAGAGAGAGCGAGATAGAGAGAGCGAGAGAGAGCGAGAGAGCGAGAGCGAGAACGAGAGAGAGAGCGAGAGAGAGAGAGAGAGAGAGAGAGACCCTAAAGAGCTGTCCAGTAATAGGATGATGCACTCTGGGTGGAACCATTGTGCTGAGGTGAGGGGGGGGGGGTCTTTTCCTTGCAGGACAGGGCAGGGGTGTGCTGGTGGGAGTCTTCATTAGAGGAGGGACCTCTGGAGTTAAGCTCACCTCCTCTTGTCCTTGTTAGCATTGACCCAGAATGAAAAGAGGACCATTGGACCAGTGTTGCAGAGGACCAACAAAAACAACCTGACTTAACATGATTCAATCTGACTTCAACATGAACTAAACACGGTCCACCAGGCTGATGTGTCCTGAGTCTAGTATCTGAGGTAAAGGAGACACTGGGTCTTAACCATTTCCCTGCCACACTACCAAAGGGTTAACCCTTTCACTGCGACAATGCAGAAGGTTAACCCTTTCACTGCCACACGACAAAGGGTTAACCTTCTGTAGTGTGGTAGTGAAAGGGTTAAACGCTTTCAAGACAATAGAGGTTAACGTCCCTTTTTCTTTTACTCCAGAGGTTCAAACTGTGAGTTCAAGACGATAACGATCATCAATTCTGCTAATCAGACTTAAAAGTTCACATATAGTATTATATAGTATAGTAATACACTACACTGCATGTCAGGGCTGTCCCCGACTAAGGATTTGGATGGTCGACTAGGATTGGCCAAAATGTGCCGTTAGTCGACTATTTTTTTTTTTCTTTTTAGTTTTTTATCATTCCATTTGGGCTGTGGGGGGTGCTTAATGTCTGAAGGAGTCGACTGAAGGCTTCTTGTCCTCTGCAAAAGCATGCAATTGGTCCACTGATGGATACATCTTGATATTTGTCTAGTCTAGTGTGTTCATTAGATGGGTGAAATCCTCTTTCAGTGCCTCTGTGCCCGTTTTCGTAGGCAGTTAGCCTCTGGTATGCGTGCCATTAGCGTTAGCCACGCTTCTAGGCCTCTTTTCTTTTGGAAAGAATGATACAAAAAAAATATATATTAATATTCTTTCTTTATTTATTTTTTATTATATTCGACTAAGAGGTTGGCCAGTCGACAACGACTCCTTTCGACCGATTAGTCGACTAATCGATTAATAGGGGTCAGCCCTACTACTATGTAAACACGAGTCTGTCATTCATCAATACCCGTCAGCCATCCAAGCCATGCAGTCTTAAGACAACAATTAAGTAGGACATAGGATAGTTTGGAGACGTCCTGATTATAAACAGGCATCCACTCGTCTCTCTGTCCAAGGCTACTCAGGATGGCTCCACTCGTTGCCTCTCTAATCAAGCTGTGTAGACGGGCAGACGGGCCCCCGGGGGCCTCTCTAATCAAGCTGTGTAGACGGGCAGTCAGGCACCCGGGGGCCCTGCGTTGGCACAAGACACACCGGCAGAATGCAGCAGCCAGAGCCCGGGCCTGGCCACACTAGAAAGGACTCGCTCCCTTGGCCGTACCACAAAAGATGTCGACGTATTCCGATGCTGCGGGGGCGGAGGACTTAGGGCCCTGATTTGATGAGTAACAGCAGTCTGAAACACAAGCGGCGGTGGCTGACGCCGAGGCCCGTTTCGTTGTCACTTTGTTCCAGGCGTGTTCCAATCCGGTCCAAGTGGTGTCGATCGAAGTAGCGTTTCCCCCAGTTCACTGCATTGATCCCAGTTCTCCTCCTCTCGCCCCATCGCCTAAGCTTGTTGTTTACTCCAGCGGCCAAGCTCTAACCGGAGCCAGCTGGGCCGCACAGCGGAGAGCTTCGCCGGAGCAGAAGACCTTTGACAGGGTTTATCCACCTAGCAGCTCCTCAGAGGGACAGGCTGGTGGCTCTGACCTTCCTCAGGTCACCAGGACTCCAGGGCGATGGTGTTGTTCCCCTATACTGCGATCAAGAGGCGCAACAAACACTGGTATTTGTTCATTTTTAAGGCCCTTATTGGTAAGCTACCTCCTTATACTACATCATTATTGGAATCGAATTTCTGGTACCTATGGAACCCGTTCTAGTGACTAGCTGGTCCTTAACACTTTCAGCGCCACGCCTGGTTTTCCGTTTTACCGCTTGAATGCCACCATCGGCGCCAATGTTAACGTTAATATCGCCTAATCTATGTTTTAAATTATGGCTATGTGTCTAATCTGCCCATCGCATTATCAAAGACTATTTTCCAGTCAGTGCTGTGAAGGCAGATTGTTTTTTTATCGCGTCGTTTCCGTTTCAGAGCAGTTAGAAAAGCCCCCGTTTTGATATAAAAAACAGCTCATTCTGGAGCATTCTATGAAAATCGTCTTTTAGTGGAATATTCCACAACGTTGATATTCGTCTGCCTTTTTATGAATCGTTTTCAAATAAACGCTAGATGATCAATATTATACGTGCACGCACGCACATTACGGCCGCGCACTGATAATCGCCCCGTTGATTTCCTCTCTGACTTTTACAGTGAAACCGAAAGAAGACATTTCACAAAACAGCTTATAACTTCATCAAACTTACTCTGATTATCCTACCACTGATAACATAGAGTCCTTACCTGACATCAGATGGTATCCAACTGGTATATTCCAATTCCTGATCACCATTCGAAAAAATCGATACGTGTATGGATCCAACGCGATACAGTAGAACTCCATGATCCGCGGGGATCTGAGGCTCCAGAATGAACTCTAGTAACCCCGGCTGGATCAGTGAACTGGAAAATGTGGAGTACCGGATTTTTTTCCCCATTCATTTTCATTGAGTCCATTCCAAAATCACTTATGTCATCTGGGAGACGACAGGGGGCGCTTTTTTCCACAGTGATCGTCGGCGCCCCTCGGCTATACTCGGGTAGGCTCGGGTGATGCAATAATTTTTCAGATCGCAAAAAAAAAAAAAAAAAAAATCAGAGAAATCTCGTGAGTGGCTAGCAACCACCTATAAAAAAACAAGAGAAATCTTGTGAGTGGCACTGAAAGAGTTAAGGTCCCCAGAGTTTCCTCAAAACAGGGCACATCTGCATTTTGCTAAGATGCGCCTCTAGCTCATGGAATGAACTCCAACAGTCCTTAAAGCTTGAGATTCTCCCCTCTGTGGCAGAGTTTAAAACCTTGATCTCAAACCTTTGTCAATCAAGTTGTACATGTTTTAATTGATTGTTATCCTTATCCTTGTTATATTATTGCTCTGATTTTATATGCTTTTTTTTTTATGTACACTCGACGTGACTGTACATGAGGGAAACCTCAGTTGCCTTTCGAATTTAATTAAAGGTTTGAAATTAAATGAAATGAAGAAAGAAGGTAAAGGCCGTAGATTTGTCTTGAACAGATTCCTTGGCTTGGGACACAAACAAGTCTACATGTCGACTGAGCCAGAGGTGTGTGTAGATCTAAGACAGTTCAATGAAACCTTCGGTCTAGTTGAGACGTCTTCATTCCTTACCTGCAGGATGCTGAAGGCCTTGAAGAGGGCGGGGACGGGCCAACACCTGCGAGCATCCACCAGGACCGTCAATCCCGACGAACGCACTTCCTTCCTGCAAACCACAGAATAATATAGTCAGAAATCGACCATAATTCACAGGACGGCCACTTTGCTCTCATGTCACGCTCAGGTTGCAATGGACCTGTCTCAAACCCTGCCCTCTTTTCTTGATCCTCCAATCACAACTGTCGCTTACCTCGGACAAACTTGGTTTGTCCGAGGTAAGCGACAGTTGTGATTGGAGGATCAAGAAAAGAGGGCAGGGTTTGAGACAGGTCTATTCCTTTCCACCCTGTTCCCACCAGCGTGGAAAGGAACTCCAGCCCGAGCGTGACATGAGAGCGAAATCCCTGCGATATGGTCAGTAGAGGACCTCCACATACTAGGCTATATCGGCTGTGACTACAACAAATCGCCATTACACAGAAAGAACGGTAATACCTCTATCCTTTTCCAGTTGAACACAGGAAATAAGTTGTACTTTATAGTCCCCATGGGGGAAATGATTTATCTGCATGTGACCCGTCCTAACCACTTCGTAGCGGAGCCACAAGGGCTTGAGCTGGAACCAGTGCTTTGGCTCCTTTACTCGTGTTTCAGGTAACGCCAAGTTATAGACCAGAAAGAGTCTCTGAGTTTACCTGAGGGTCTCGGAGAAGTAGAGCAGGATGCGGACCAACTCTCCACTGTTACAGTTGGGGTTGAGCCAGATGGTGTTCCTGGTGCTGACGGTCACGAGGGCACGGCCACCTTTGTCTCGGGTGCCTGTAGGAAGACATGGGTTAGTTGACCTACTTGGAGGTGGGGGTTCAGTTGATTCAAGGGCTCCTGAGTCGTACCCGTCCTGCTGACTTGTTGTACAGAGCTTGTGATAAAAGCGTCAGCTAAATGACTAAATGTAAATGTAAAGATTATAATAATTTAGGACCTGCTCCGAGGTCATCAATTGGCACACATGCGATGCATGCATGCAATTCGTATCTGCGATTAACCCATCCCGTCGTCCTTCCACCCCAAGGGCAGCCGGGAGCAGACAGGCGTCAACGTGAGCCGCGCCAGGGGACCAATCCAAGTGCTCCTGTCCGTCTTCGTCAAGGACGCCACAGCGTTAGCGATCTTGTTGTTGTGCATGTTTTTCCATTGGGTTTATCTTATCGGGGGGGAAACCCTTGCAAGCACGGGGAGAACATGCAAACTCCACACAGAAAGGCCTGGGAGATACCCCACCTGGGTAACTGGCATCATGGAAACCTGGTCCCCAAGCGGGAATCGAACCCTGGACCTTCTTGCTGTGAGGCGACAGTGTTAACCACTACACCACCGTGCCGCTAATCTCTGGTGTCACAAATCAAATGAAAAGTGGGTGGGAGGTCCTTCTGCATGACTACAATCGCTTGCAGAATGACAATACGGACGGAAACATAATATTACAGATTGGATTAGTAAACAAAGTCCTATGACTATCAGTTCAAAGTCCCTCATCTGCCATTCATTTAAAAATGTAAATATTAAACTGTGTGGGTATCAAAAAAGAAAGACTGTCGGGCTTTAAAACTGTGTAGGACCCAGGCCTAGAACTGCGCCCTGAGAGGGAGGTTTGCCCTGAGTGGGAGGTTCGAAGGGTCAAAGTGGGTATCAAACAGGAGGGAAGCAGGGCTCGAGACAAACGATGTCCCGTCGTCCCGGGGACGATCAAATATTGATTTGGGACGAACAGAAATCTTTTTTGGGACGCAAAACGGGACGGAGAGGATTTTATTTTTTTCACAGGAAATGTCAATTAGCCGACTGTCAGTGCGCGCATATATATATATGAATTATTCTACGTTAATCAAACATACCTGGTGATCAACTACAGGATTTGGATGGTCGACTATGATAGGCCAAAATTAGCCGTTAGTCGACTATTGGTTGACTACTAATAATAATAATTTTTTTTTAAGTATAATATATTAAAAAAAAAAATTATTCCATTTGGGCTGTGGGGGGTGCTTAATGTCTGAAGGAGTCGACTGAATGCTTCTTGTCCTCTGCAAAAGCATGCAATTGGTCCACTGATGGATACATCTTGATATTTGTCTAGTCTAGTGTGTTCATTAGGTGGGTAAAATCCTCTTTCAGTGCCTCTGTGCCTGTTTTCGTAGGCAGTTAGCCTCTGGTATGCGTGCCATTAGCGTTAGCCACACTTCTAGGCCTCTTTTCTTTTGGAAATAATGATAAAAAAAATATAGATATTTTTTTACAAATTTATAATATTTTTTTTTGTATTCGACTAAGAGGTTGGCAGTCGACTACGGCTCCTTTCGACCGATTAGTCGACTAATCGACTAATAGGGGTCAGCCCTAGTGCTATACAAATAAAGTTGTATTATTATTAACTCATTCAGCGCCAGTCACGAGAAAAGTCGGGTTAACTCGCCAACCGTTCAGCGCCAATCACGAGAAAACATCCAGCCTGATGTTATCATTGGGAATGGGTCTGAGCTCGCAAAAGGGCGAGTGCCCCACTACGAGGGCCATTTCATGTATGCACGAGGAGACATAATAATGCTAATCTAGGGTTGATTTCAGGAAGATTCAATAATCAGGTGAAAAATGACAACGTGTTTAGTGTATTCCACTAAAACACTATTATCGCGTCTTTTCCTGGGATTACTAAGAATCACCAAAACGGTATAAAACGGAAATGTACGGATGAAAAAACAATCTGTTTTGTGCATGTTGACTGGAAGCAACTCACTGACAATCGACGGGTGTATTAGACCCATAGCTATAATTTAAGATATATTTTAAGCACTCGCAAATTTCGCAGTCTCCCCATTGATCAAAGCGATGGCGTTCTAGCGCCCCCCCCTGGCGTTGATTGAGTTAATCCTCTAAAGTACAAGACATGTCTTAAACTATGCCTATGCCTGGGCTTGGTTCAGGTCTGTGGAAGCGGCCAAAGCGCGTTCTCAGTCAGTTTTAATGTTTAGTCACGTTGCGCTCCTCCTCACCAGGCAGACAGAGCACTCCAGAGCCGAGCACGGCAGCGTTGATGTTATGGGCCTCTGTGAGCAGGGGCTGGCTCCTGCAGGGGGCCGGGGATGGGGAGGGCAGACGCGGGGAGGCCCGGGGAGCCTGGGAGGAGCTGGGAGCCACTGGGTTCCGCTGGGGAGAAGCCGCTGGTGGTGACTGGGACTCCTGCGGTTCGTCTGCTGGGGCTGAAGCAGGCTCTGCCGCTGTTGGAGCTGGTGGAGCGGAGAGACACACACACACACACACACACACACACACACACACACACACTGAATGACTGGTGGAACACACAAGTATATAGTACTATAAAACACACAACTTGCTGCACACACATTCACACACTCGTGCACGCGCGCACACACACACACACACACACTGAATGACTGGTGGAACACACAAGTATATAGTACTATAAAACACACAACTTGCTGCACACACATTCACACACTCGTGCACGCGCGCACACACACACACACACACACACACACACACACACACACACACACACACACACACACACACATTCAACACACAAACATATTCACCAAACTACAGTTTGTTGCCTGCCTGCCTACCCTCCAGAAATATATGTCGACTGTCTGACTCGGACACTTGACCGCTGCTACGGGCAACCTCCCCGATGCTATAAAGCGGTGTGCAGACCGCCCCTCAGGAAAACAATGACAATAATGTAATGTAAAACATCTGTGTAAAACCATGGAGAGAGTCCTGGCCAATGACTTGTCCACCACTGTGGCCACTCCAGTATGTTAGATCCACTGCAGTTTGCCTACAGGAGCAAAGAGAGGAAGATGCCGTGCTGCTGACTCTGCTCAACACAGTAACTAAACATCTCACGCAGCCTAAAAGCTATGCTAGGATTTTATTTGTGGATTTGAGCTCTGCGTTCAATTCAATGAAGGTACACAGGGAACTGGCTGTGCACCTGTGACCCCCGTTTCCATCAGGGGGGTCGATGTGGACACGGTTGAGGACTAAGTACAAATACCTCGGAGTCCACATCGACAACAAACTGAACGGGTCAAAACGCGCATTATTCTTATTTTAGTCCTCCTATCGATCTGTAGTGCCGAATTTCCCTCTGGATTATTAAAGGATTTCTATTCTATATCCTCCTGGAAAGGCTAGCTAATCTCGGTGTCAACAAGGGGCTAACTCTCTGGATCAGAGCTGTTCTCTCTTGCCGCCCACAGAGGGTCTCTGTCAGTGGGAGCGTTTCAGATATGCTCCCTGTCAGCACAGGCTGCCCACAGGCTTCTGTCTTTCCCCCTAAAAACACTAAGGCTCTGGTAAAGCTGTCTACCTGGCCCACACTAAGGCTACCTGGCCCACACTAAGGCTCTAGTAAAGCTGTCTACCTGGCCCACACTAAGGCTACCTGGCCCACACTAAGGCTACCTGGCCCACACTAAGGCTCTAGTAAAGCTGTCTACCTGGCCCACACTAAGGCTACCTGGCCCACACTAAGGCTCTAGTAAAGCTGTCTACCTGGCCCACACTAAGGCTACCTGGCCCACACTAAGGCTCTAGTAAAGCTGTCTACCTGGCCCACACTAAGGCTACCTGGCCCACACTAAGGCTCTAGTAAAGCTGTCTACCTGGCCCACACTAAGGCTACCTGGCCCACACTAAGGCTCTAGTAAAGCTGTCTACCTGGCCAACACTAAGGCTCTTGAATTGTGGTGTGACATTAGCCAGCTGGAAATTCAATGTGGCTAAGACCAAAGAACTAATCATGTGTACCAAGCGAGATCTGGAAACCGAGCCAGTTTCACTCGATGGCCAACATGTTGAAACTGTGAATACATTAAAATATCTTCTTGGTACAGTCTTAGATTGTCAGGTGAGCTTCTCTGAAGTATGTTTTCAAGAAATGTTCACAGCGACTATATCTTCTGAGAAGTCTCCAGGGCTTCGGTGTCAGTCAGCCGCTTTTTAGAGCTGGTGTACAAAACCCTTATTGAGAGGGAAACTCTCTTGCATTGTGTCAATGGCCAGCAAGATAGTGGGCAAACCCCAAAAGCCCTTGACTGTACTCCTCACAGAAAGAACAAGGAAGAAGGCGAGGGGTATCTTGGCAGCTCGCCCATCCTTTATTCAGCCAGTATGAGCTCTTGAGCTCTGGGAGGCGCTATAGAGTCCCCCTGGCAACTAGGAATATATTCAAGAAGTCCTTCATTCCAAATGCCATTAGCGTCCTGCCGTCCTTAATTCTGCAAAGTGAGCAACAAAACGGAAGCCACTGCCACAGACATGAACGTTTTTTTGTATGTGTTTCTAATGTGTAACCTTCCTGTCTAAGCCTGTTTGTGGTTTATGCCCTGCTAGTTGCCTTCTGGCTACGTTTTCTGTTTGTTGAGCCGAAGACAATTTTCCACCTAGTTTATGGACAATAAAGTTATATTCAATTCAATTAAACTCAAGCACAGGTGTTCCTGAAGCGGCTTCACTGGCCAAGACACAAAATAATGTCCGCTGTGCCAAAGATCTAACGGCAACTCGACAAGTGAACACAAATAAACGCTATCTTAGACACACACACACACACATTAATGTTTAACAGGTGTACCAAACTCTTCCTCTTCCTTCTCTCTTCGTCATAATAACACGAGGAATGAACCCAACACACTCCTGCTGCATTCCTACAAGTTTAGCCAGGACTAAGCTCACATGTACTTCTGAAATATAGAAATATAGCACACCAGTATGAGAGAGACAGAGAGAGAAACAGAGAGAGAGACAGACAGAGATAGAGACTAGAGAGACATACACAGAGAGAGGTGTAACACAGATTTGTTATCATGTACCAGCTAGTACTCTTGCAGACTAGCACGGACCCCCCCCCCGCCCAGTGCGCGCACGCACACACACACACACACACACACACACACACACACACACACACACACACACACACACACCACCCACGCACCCACCCCGAGGTTAGCTGACAACATGATGAACTAAGGAGACAGACAAACAGCAATACAGTGTGTGTGTGTGCATGAAGCCTAGGAGCCGGTCCACAGAGAGCAGTAAAAGCCCTGCTCCACACATTAACACTGGCCTGCTCATGTCAGATCAAACACAGACGCTGCTTTGGGGAGTCCACTGTTTCTTTCTTTCTTTCTCTCTCTTTCTCTTTCTCGCTCTCTCTCTTTCCCCAAGAAGAAAACAGTGCTAAATCCTACACAGGCTTAACAGGGCTGAGATGTATATATTTTAACAGGGTGATTTGAGGGGCACTCCAATGGGTTTGGAGAGGTTGATGTCAGGGCTGTACACTGCGACGAGATGATCGCAAATTGCCCCTTAATTTGGCCCGTGCGAGTGGAAAATTATATTTGGGGGCAACCTTGTGAGTAGTGATTTCAACCCTTCATTCGCATTTCACTCCTAAATTAATCCATTAATTCCATTGTCCCGACAGAGCGGTGTGACGGGGAGCTCGGACGGGATGTGTTTTGCTTGCTGGTGTTATTATAGCATTAGCTGAAAAGCTAGCTAGTTGGAACAACATCCGCTTTAACGTTACATCAAATCAGATGATCGCCTGTCCTTTCTCCAGGACCTGACACTGTCCGCCTATCAACAATAATGCACCCACGGTGAATTGTATTTAAGTCAAGTAGCTACTGACTAGCGTTAGCTGACTAACGTTATCAAATGTCAATGCGGGGAAGACGAGCTAGGTCAGCTAGCTTAGCTTGATAACGTTACTGTTGTGAAGGGCCAGATTAAACCGAATATATATATTTATTATATATATTTAATTGTATTTGTATATTCTCTAATATTCCCTGATATCCCTTGTATATTCCTTGTACAATATGCATTGAATATCCATTCTAGCCTACTGAACATCCCATAATAGTCTCCATTCTACTATTGGTCGAGACCTTGGTGCCAGGCTGCCATACCCCCCAGACCCAGTTCAAACGTACCGCTCAACATGTACGAACAAGTCCTAGTTCCGCGTAGGAATCTGGCTACCGCACCACTAATGGGACTATTTGTTCATAGTGCGTATATATACTGCGCTACTAAAGTAGGACTTCCTTTTCAGTCCAGTTTCTTACCCTCCAATAGAGTGACAGACGTAAAGCCTCCCCGCGACGCCACGTGTGGGAGTAAGGCCAAGTTCGGCCTACCATCGGTATTGAGACATCGTGTATATTAATATTTGAATAGTCATATTTGGCACTATATCGTCGAGTTGGACGTAGTCTATTAAGCTAATAATAGTCTGTTAATATATAGTGCTTCGTGCGGTGAGAATACTACCGTAGTCAGCACCCCATCGTTTCGGGCAGAGAACTGGCTGCTTAGCCAGGATGATCGATCCCATGTGAGATTGCACCCGAGGAGCCCCAGAGCCGACGAGCGAGTGGACCTGTATACCGGATTATTCTACCGACGACAGCCCGCCTTCCCAGGCACGGATTATGCTTTGTATACGTTGATTATTCCATGGATAAAGACCCCCGACACTGCCGTGTGTTGGAACCCCCCCCCCTGGAGAGGACGCAAGGTGAGGAGACGCTCTGCAAGACGAGGTCGCCTCACGTCTCTCCTCCGTGGACCGGAGGACGCCGGCTCACAGAGAGTCCACCTGCTTTCATCTGTGGTCCAAGGATCGCCGGCGCATTGAACGGCACTACAGTGGGTTCACCTGGGATACCCTTGGCCGGATGAGGCAGCCGGACTCTACCCCCCCCCCCCCCTTCCTACTCCTGTCGGCTTACAAGCGACCGGATTAACCCCCCCTAGTGTATCCAGTCTATAATCATTAAAGTATCATTGCTGTTATTCCTTAACTATTCCAGGTCGTATATGTACCACCTGCGCCTTCAGAGATTGGACATTCTCTATTGATATACCGACGAATACTCTTGCCATAAAAGTGCATACTAATTCCCATTCATAAATGTGATTGATTTGATTAAGTGCTTGCTCTACACACCATCGCTGTGTAGAAATAAAGACCTATTTCTAATTCGTACATTTGTGTTGGATCCGTTTCATCTACGTGACAGTGTTCATCATAATATATTTATGCCGAGTACTGGGTGGCCGAATATTAAGTACAAAGGTAGTGGTAGTAAGTATCATATCTAGTAATACAGTCAGGGAATTGTACCCCTCAGTTACAGTTACCGTGGCTAAAGTTGGTGCTATTCATAATCCAGCAATAATGGCTGCAGACCTGCAAGCAAAGTACAGCAAGTTCCAAGTGCCAAAGGATAAGAGTCTGAGGCGGAGTCTCAAAAGAGAATGTTGAATATTTATTTTGCATCGAAAATCACAACATAAACTGTAATACTAGCTACTAACTAACATACTGGGTAGCGAGTGCACCACTGTCTAACGTCCGTGCGGATCATTGGAGTAGGGTATATCTGCAGTGCCGCAGCCCCATACTCATTGATTAATGATACTAATACTAATCTATACAATCACCTGTTGTTGAATAAATACCATTACTTTCTAGTTATTACTAAAAAACAGTATAAAACAGTATCTGTAAAAAAAATTAAGTATAATTTATATATATATATATATATATATATATATATATATATTTTTTTTTTATGTATGCACTGGTATCGGATCAGTATCGGTATCGGCCGATACCCAAAGCTAAGGTATCGGAATCGGATCGGGAAGGAAAAAATCGGAACATCTCTAAAAGATTTACCCAAAAAAATATTCGTTGCCCCTAAATTTCAAGGCAGGTGTGCCACTAGTGAAAAAGCTTAGCGTACAGCCCTGATTGATGTATGTTCTTTGAGCAGAGATAAGAGCCCATGGTGCAGAGAAGAGGTTAGGGTTAGGTTGAGGTTAGGGCTGGGCGATATGGCCTAAAAATAAAATCCCAGATTTTTCTTTTAAAACATATATACGATTTTTATCGATTTTCTTCTCTTGGGAGCTAAAAAAAAATGTTTTTATTTGACACAAACAAAGTATCAAACCAAGATGAATGTCCCTATTGGGATTGAAGTGCAAACCTAACTTTCACCAATCTTCACTTACAAATATTTTTATAATAATGTGTGTGTATATATATATATATATATATATATATATATATATATATATATATATATATATATATATATATAAAATATAAAATATAAAAGGTTACTCTTGATCAAACAAAGATGAATGTCCCTATTGGGATTAATAGTGCAATAACCTGCTTTTTCACCAAACTTCACTTAAAACAAATAAAAGGTGCCTCTTGATCATCAAACAAGAATGAATTTCCCTATTGGGAGTAATAAAGTGCAAATCTAACTTTCACCAAACATCACTTTTTGTAAAATAAAAGGTGACTCTTGAAAAGAAAAAAAAAAATATATATATAATTTTTCTTTGAAAATTGATTTTAGTTTTTCAAAATCATCCCAAATCATTAATTCGAATTATCGATAATATCAATCAATCGCCCAGCCCTAGTTGAGGTATGTTATGTTACTCAAGATAAGAGCCCATGGTCGAGAGAAGAGGTTAGGGTTAGGTATGTTATCTTACTCAAGATAAGAGCCCATGGTCGCGAGAAGAAGTTAGGTTGAGGTATGTTATGTTACTCAAGATAAGAGCCCATGGTCGAGAGAAGAAGTTAGGTTGAGGTATGTTATGTTACTCAAGATAAGAGCCTATATGGTGAAGAGAAGAGGTTAGGTTGAGGTATGTTATGTTACTCAAGATAAGAGCCCATGGTCGAGAGAAGAGGTTAGGGTTAGGTATGTTATCTTACTCAAGATAAGAGCCCATGGTCGAGAGAAGAGGTTAGGGTTAGGTATGTTATCTTACTCAAGATAAGAGCCCATGGTCGAGAGAAGAGGTTAGGGTTAGGTATGTTATCTTACTCAAGATAAGAGCCCATGGTCGAGAGAAGAGGTTAGGGTTATGTATGTTATCTTACTCAAGATAAGAGCCTATATGGTGAAGAGAAGAGGTTAGGGTTATGTATGATTTCTTACTCAAGATAAGAGCATATATGGTCGAGAGAAGAGGTTAGGTTGAGGTTGAGGTATGTTATTTCACCATAGATTGACACCCTCTACATCCATCATACAAGTGTGAGCAGTAGTGATTTTGGCACGTCTATGACCATCTAGTTAACACAGTAGTCCAGGGGGAGGGCTAGGACTATCGCCTGCAGCAGTCTAGGTGGGAGGCTGTCTAACCCTCATAAAGGAACTCAACTCTACAACAGGGGCTCATCCAAATCAAGCCAAATAGTGGTAGGAACTAGACAGCATGACCAGACTGGTCCTTAACTGATTCAATATGCATCTTAAAAATGCTTGGGGGCAGTCATTAGGATAATACAGCCTTTTGTCAAAGCAGTGATCCTTAGGGGTGCCACCATCAGCTGATGGGGTTTCCTGCTCATTAGTGCAGGGGCCAATGGGTCAGGGGGGAGAGTGCTGAGAGCAGAGAGCTCATAGCAAACCTTCCCGATCACACAACTGACTCAACTGATGACTCACACACACACACACACATACACACACACACACACACACATGCTTTGCTGCATAGTGCATACCCATGCTTGTCCTGACATGTGCTGTTACAGTGGTCACTGGAACCTCTCTGCCTCTCGCTCTCATCCAGTGTAACCCGACACTACACTACAGGTAGGAATGAACAGAGGCGCCTCAAATTATACAATATTATCACAATATTATTATTACTTTTTAAATCTGCAAATTATGTCCTGAACAGAAACCGTTGTCAACATCGGCAATACATACATTATATATATATATCAGCGTTTCCGTTAGCCGGTAATTACCGGTATTTGACCGGCAAAATATGTTGAAGTCCGAATATTTAAATGTCTCCGGTCATAATGTCCGGTGAAAATAATTCCTCTAAGCACAATTTTATTATTTGAATTGTATTAAAATAGGCTAAAATTAAATAGCCTATGCGATGAACAAATCATTACATTTGTTTCATTGTGCTTCGCTCTAATAAAGCGCGGATGGCGCCGCTCAGATGTGAATATTTTTTTTTCTTTTTTTGAGCCTGTCTGGCCAGCCACCATAACGACAAACAGCTATTATACGAGCGAGAGAGAGAGATGGCCAAACAAGCTAAACTTAACAAATATTTCATGAAACCAAGCACAAGCAGGTCTAATAATAATGACATTAACAACGAAGATGAGTCTTCTGAAGTCACAGAGACCGCCGATGCTCCCGCGGAAAATAAACAAATGTCGAGCGTTCAGGCGGCGGCCCGAGTGGAAAGTTAAATTCTCCTGGCTGAGGTACGACATTATAGTCTAGTAGTCTAGCGTCTATGATGTACGAGAGATAACATTGGTTGAACGTACACAAAGTACACTTTATTGATTGAACCACAAAGAGCATCCCCAGTCTGCTGCTACCGTTGCGAGCCTCGCAGACGTCCACCTGTTCCAATGCAATGGGGATCTATCAAAGTCGAACCAACCAGATGACCCGCTGTTCTCGCAGCCTCGCATGTACAAAACGGATAGGCAGAACGAGAGACGGGCTGAGTAAGTGTTGACATTTTTTAATCATATGCAACTGTTGGTTGACTGCCGTGTCACATAGTAATGCATATAATTGATTATAACTAAATGTAGGCTATAATGAAATCAACAAACGCATTACGAGCATGTGGCTCGTCCTCTCTGCATGTGCCGACGAGCTAGCAAACGAGGCAATGTGATGATCAACTACAGTTTGCTGTGTGTGAAGTTGAACATTATGATATGTGTGACGTGTCTGATACAACGAGGTGAAGCAATGTCGACTCGAGATTCATTTGGGGGTGCGTGCGACAGCTGCTGCAGTGCAAGCCTGCGGGGCGGGAGCTTGATGCTGGTAGCGTATCGCACTAACTTGAGAGGCGAGAGATAGTAATTTGATTCTGCAAATCAATTTCTCATTCTTCGCTTGATGTAATTAATACAAATGTCCAATATAACGGAATTCGTTAGCTCATAAAAATGTGATTATAACAGACTGCTGTTTAAAACTCTGACCGGAATTTCAGGAATATGTCCGGGGATAGAAATCTTGCAGGACACCCAGACCGGCACGAATATGTTCTAACGGAAACGCTGATATATATATATATATATATATATATATATATATATATATATATATATATATACCGTAATTCCTCTAATAGTAACCCCGGCTTGTATTTGTTTCAACTGTAGCGGGTACCAGGCTTGTATTAGGAGGAGGCCTGTATAAGAGGGAGGCCTATATTTTCAAATTTTCAAACGGATCATAATGAATAAATCAACATTTTGTGTCAGTTTGAACCTATTGAAACCAAGTACTGTATGAAATAGTAAACAGTGCAATTACAGGTGGTCACTGGTCATTTCAACGTTTTCAAAGTGAAATCAAGTTTCTTTAATAGTTGTCATACAGAAGTACAGAATACTTTTGTACAAAATGCTTCTTACTGTTGCGCTCCAGAGACTGTGCATGACAAGATAAGTATGAAATAAAAACATAGTAAAAATTAGAAGAAAAAAAAGAGGTCACAGTGTTCAGTTTAGACATATGTACAATGTTCGTAGACGTAGTTACCATACAATATACAATACTGTGCAGTGTACTAATATACAATACTATATAGTGCAAGGCATAAATGGACGAGGTGCAGTTTAGGTACAATTCACAGTAGGTGTACGAGTTGTAGTGCAAATCCTTTATCAATAAATATAAAATGTAAGTGTGTTTGTGTGATCTAAAGTGTGGAGAGTGGGTGCTGCAGTGTGTTGTTTGTTTGAGTGAGTGTGTGTGTGCGTGTGGGTGTGTGTGCTGTGTGCATTTGATGGTTGTTGCATAGTGATTATTGTTCGTTTAGCGATTATTGTTCGTTTAGCAGCCTGATGGCCTGGGGATAGAAGCTCCTTCTGAGTCTTTCTGTGCTCGCCATAAGACTCCGGTATCGCTTGCCTGACGGCAGCAGTTCAAAGAGGCAGTTGTTCGGGTGGCTCGAGTCCTTAATAATTCTCTTAGCCTTCCCCTTGCACCGCTTGTTGTAAATGTTCTGGAGGGTGGGAAGCCCCCCTCTAATTGTGCGTTCAGCTGAACGTGTCACTCTTTGTAGTCTGCTACGGTCTTGTGCAGTGCTATTCCCAAACCAGGAGGTGATGTTGCCGGTCAGGATGCTCTCTATTGTACATGAGTAGAAGTTCCTAAGGATCTTCTGACTGACTTGGAACTTCCTTAGGCGCCTGAGGAAGTAGAGGCGTTGTCGTGCCTTCTTCACAACACTGTCAATGTGTGTGGTCCATGTCAAGTCCTCGGATATGTGGGCTCCGAGGTACTTGAAACTGTTCACTCTCTCAACTGGTGCCCCGTCGATGCTGAGGGGGCTGTAGTCCTTGACCCCCGACCTCCTGAAGTCCACAATCATCTCTTTTGTTTTGCTGACGTTCAGGGAGAGGCAGTTCTCCTGACACCACTGTGACAGGTTCTCTACCTCTTCCAGGTAGGCCCTTTCGTCGTTGGCAGAGATCAGGCCCACCACTACTGTGTCATCAGCAAATTTGATGATGGTGTTGTTGTTCCGCTGTGCTACGCAGTCATGTGTGTACAGGGAGTAGAGGAGGGGGCTCAGAACACAGCCCTGGGGGGCCCCTATGTTGAGCGTGATGGATGAGGAGGTGCAGTTGCCGGCTCTTACCACCTGGGGTCTGCCCGTCAGGAAGTCCAGGACCCACTGGCACAGGTCATAGTTCAAGCCCAGGTCCCTGAGCTTGGCTATGAGTTTGGAGGGGACTATGGTATTGAATGCTGAGCTGTAGTCGATGAACAGCATTCTCACATAGTTCCCCTTCCTCTTGTCCAGATGTGATGCTGCTGTGTGCAGCACATGGGCTATGGCGTCCTCCGTGGACCTGTTGGGGCGATATGCAAATTGCAGAGGGTCCAGGTTGATGGGGAGGGAGGAACAGATGTAGCCCTTCACTAGCTTCTCAAAGCACTTCATGGCTATCAAGTAACTAGCTCAGTATGCAGCTCAGTATATTAGTAACCCGGCTTGTATTAGGAGGCCGGCTTATAATTGCTTAGCTCAAGAGCGCACCCGGCCATTAATAGAGACCCGGCTTGTATTTGAGACCCGGTTACTATTAGAGGAATTACGGTATATATATATACATCTACGCTACACACCCACCTCTGTCTGGTTCAGTCATCATGCCTCTCATCACAGCAGCCTGTATTGTCATTAAGATGCACAGAGGGCAGCTATAGGTTTAAATGCTGCTGCCTCTCTATAATGAACACAGCAGGCTCTTGTACTTCAATGCTTGTGCCTTTGTTCTGGTTTCTTACTCGACTTCGACTGAGGTGTCGGTAGCTCTTTTGAAAATGAACACAAGCCATCTGAAAGCATACTGTACAACCCCTGAGAGTGACACCGTACTGCCTAGGGAATGTACTGTAGTACAGCCCCAGAGAGTGACACTGTACTGCCTAGGGAACGTACTGTAGTACAGCCCCAGAGAGTGACACATACTGCCTAGGGAACGTACTGTACAGCCCCAGAGAGTGACACTGTACTGCCTAGGGAACGTACTGTACAGCCCCAGAGAGTGACACCGTACTGCCTAGGGAACGTACTGTAGTACAGCCCCAGAGAGTGACACCGTACTGCCTAGGGAACGTACTGTAGTACAGCCCCTGAGAGTGACACCGTACTGCCTAGGGAACGTACTGTAGTACAGCCCCAGAGAGTGACACCGTACTGCCTAGGGAACGTACTGTACAGCCCCAGAGAGTGACACCGTACTGCCTAGGGAACGTACTGTAGTACAGCCCCAGAGAGTGACACGTACTGCCTTGAAAACAGCCTGGATATTCTTCTGGCTGTCGGGCCAAGTTTGTGTTATTTATATTCCACCGTGACCTGGGAGGGAGATATACAGTAACAGAACCCATGGGAGTGTGTACTATCCACTAAAAAAAATATACATTTTAATGGAATCGTAGAAGGAGGAGAAAGATAGAGAAGCATCAGATAAAAGGCTGCCTGCTCATTAGAGCCCCTGTAGCACTGTGACCTGTGTATGTGTGCAAACAACACACTAGTGGCCACCCAGCTGCAGAGAGCTATCCATCATTAACTACACACACACACACACACTGACTGCTACTGGTGCCGGGTGAAGGATACCCTACACACGGACCATTAAAGACCTTAGTAACGGCAACATTATCTCAAAACCGCCCTGTGTGACAGCGCTGTTATTCCCTCTCCCTCACTAGCTGAGTGGGAAGGCCCCCCCCCCCCACGTCCACCCCCCACTGCCTTCCTCTCTACTGTACAGAGACTTCCAGAGGAGGTGGGGAAGAGAAAACTATCAGCCCGGGGGCCTGGAGGCCTGCCGTCTGCTGACCTCGTCTGTCTCTAAGTGCCGTTTATAAGGCAGTCGGGGTGGGAGTGATGCCAGGGTGTCTCCTCCTCACAGTGGCCTAGAAACTGACACACATAAACATTGACACACACATACATGCACTCACACACACACATCCCCCGGTGGAGTACAGGGGACGTCAGATGGTAAATTGATCAGCGGGTTAGGAGGGGGGCCACATTAATGGCTGTCATCTTTAAATAAAGCCACAGAGAGCATTAAAAGCGCAGGTCTGGTGCGGCCACGGGGGAAAGCGAGGTTGAGAGACAGGAAGAGGTCTCTTGACTAATGGTGTTTGTTTAAGAAAGAAAGTACAGCAGGTCTAACAGAATGGGATATGCAAGTGGAAACCAATAAGAATTTAAAACTGGAGGGGCGGGGGGGGGGGGGGGGGGGGGGGGGCGGGAGACGACGCGCCCTCTTCGCTTCCTACGCCGTGACATTTACTACACACCGCTTTTTCGGCTTACAGCCTTCACACCCCGCTGTGAGCACCGGGTTGAAACAGTACAGTCAATGTCATGGCTGGTGAGGAGAGGTGTGATGTCACCCCCCCCCCCCCCCCTTTAAAATGTCTTGCAGTGGAACTATACAACACCAGACGAGACGGCTCTCTCACGCATCAAAGAAGGGGAGATTGTGCGTCTGTGGTGTTAGTCGTAAGAGTGAAGGTGAGTGAGGTGACACGGGGTACGTGTGTGGTGTGTCGTCACTGGAAGAAGCGGTGGCAGAGAGAGAGGAGGAGGATGAGGAGGAGGAGGAGGAGGAGGAGGTGAGGATGAGAGAAGAAAGTGGAGGGGAAGTTATTTGGTCATTTAGAGAGGTCGGCGAATTAAACGGAGCTGGAAAGGTGAATGTTTGGGAAATAAAAAGCAGTGGAGAAAAGGGAAGATTGAGGAGGAATTTGTTTTTGTTTATAAAAAAAAAAAAAAAAAAAAAAAAAACAGAACGTGTACCTTCTTCAGTGTGGAGCTTCGTGGCGGGGCCCTCCAGGGAGCCGGTGTGTGATGCCACAGGGTCCTCGGACTGTGTGGCGGGGCCCTCCAGGGAGCCGGTGTGTGATGCCACAGGGTCCTCGGACTGTGTGGCGGGGCCCTCCAGGGAGCCGGTGTGTGATGCCACAGGGTCCTCGGACTGTGTGGCGGGGCCCTCCAGGGAGCCGGTGTGTGATGCCACAGGGTCCTCGGACTGTGTGGCGGGCGTGGCGGGGCCCTCCGAGTGTATATGGGGCACAACGGGATCCTTATTGTGTGTCTCTGGCGTGTTACTGTCCTCTGTGTGTGTCTCTGGCGTGTTACTGTCCTCTGTGCGTGTCTCTGGCGTGTTACTGTCCTCTGTGTGTGTCTCTGGGGTGTTACTGTCCTCTGTGTGTGTCTCTGGCGTGTTACTGTCCTCCGTGTGTGTCTCTGGCGTGTTACTGTCCTCTGTGCGTGTCTCTGGCGTGTTACTGTCCTCTGTGCGTGTCTCTGGCGTGTTACTGTCCTCTGTGCGTGTCTCTGGCGTGTTACTGTCCTCCGCGTGTGTCTCTGGCGTGTTACTGTCCTCTGTGTGTGTCTCTGGGGTGTTACTGTCCTCTGTGCGTGTCTCTGGCGTGTTACTGTCCTCTGTGTGTGTCTCTGGCGTGTTACTGTCCTCTGTGTGTGTCTCTGGTGTGTTACTGTCCTCCGTGTGTGTCTCTGGCATGTTACTGTCCTCTGTGTGTGTCTCTGGCGTGTTACTGTCCTCCGTGTGTGTCTCTGGCGTGTTACTGTCCTCCGTGTGTGTCTCTGGGGTGTTACTGTCCTCCGTGTGTGTCTCTGGGGTGTTACTGTCCTCTGTGTGTGTCTCTGGTGTGTTACTGTCCTCTGTGCGTGTCTCTGGTGTGTTACTGTCCTCTGTGCGTGTCTCTGGCGTGTTACTGTCCTCTGTGCGTGTCTCTGGCGTGTTACTGTCCTCTGTGCGTGTCTCTGGCGTGCCGGGGGCCCCAGAGGACATGTGTGCTACAGCAGGGAGGGTAGTCTGCTGCTGAGGTAAGTGTGTCTGCTGTTCTGTACGACTGCCAGAAGAAACGGGTGTATCCCGTACTGATGGTCCACTGAACTCAGTGTTGCTAGCGCTTTCGCTCACAGTCTCACCGCTCAGTGGTGTGATTTCAGACCTCCCCTCCTCCTCCTTCTGGGGCTCCCTACCTTTCCGTTCTTTCTCCTCCTCTTCCCTGACCTCCTCCTCCTCTCCCTCCTTGTGCTCTGGAGTCTCCTCTTCCACATGTTCCCCCGCTGCAGCGGTGCCCTCTAGCTGAGTGGCCGGGCCAGAACCGGTGGATTCATCTTTGCCAGTGTGCGAGTCTCTCGCGTCGACTGCGCACATATCCGCGCGGGCGTCTGTCTCTCGTTCTGCGTGCCCTCCTGTTATCACATCCATTCGTGTGTATGTGTGTGTTTCCGTGTGCTTATCCGTCTGTACGGAGGTTTCTGTCGGGGGAGCGGTGGGCGTGACGTCAGACGGTCCGGTTCGGGCCGCATCACCGTCCTCCACCACTGTGCCTTGCTCCTCCTCCTCACCTGCTCCCTCTTCCTCCCCCCTCTCTCCTCCTCTGCCCGCTGTAAGTAGCTCCTCTGTGCTTTTCTCCCCCTGCTGCAGTGTGACAGTAACCTGAACCACCTCCTCCACCTCCACCTCCACCGTCTCCTCTGCCTCCCCCGGCTCTCGGTCCCGCAAGTCAGCACAATTGATCTCTGTGTCCGCTAGCCCGCTATCTGCTACCGAGGCCACTGGATTAGCTAGGTCAGCTATGTCAGTCTGTTCTGAGGCAGCGTGTGTGTCTGGCTGAGAATGTGTTTTGTGCTGAGAGTGTGTATCGGACAGACAGTGTGTGTCAGGTGGACAGTGTGTGTGGGGTGGTGTGCGTGTGCTCAGTGCTTGGTCCATCACGTCCTGTGAAGTGTGTGCGTCGTTTGCAGTGGCCTCATCCACAGCGGCACTCGGTTCCGACTGCGTTTCACCGCCACCTGGCTGCTCTGATGTCACAACCAGACCGCCCTGCTCTGATGTCACAACCAGACCGCTCTGCTCTGATGTCACAACCAGACCGCCCTGCTCCGATGTCACAACCAGACCGCCCTGATCTGATGTCACAACCAGACCGCTCTGCTCTGATGTCACAACCAGACCGCCCTGCTCCGATGTCACAACCAGACCGCCCTGCTCTGATGTCACAACCAGACCGCCCTGCTCCGATGTCACAACCAGACCGTCCTGCTCCGATGTCACAACCAGACCGTCCTGCTCCGATGTCACAACCAGACCGTCCTGCTCCGATGTCACAACCAGACCGCCCTGCTCCGATGTCACAACCAGACCGCCCTGCTCCGATGTCACAACCAGACCGCCCTGCTCCGATGTCACAACCAGACCGCCCTGCTCCGATGTCACAACCAGAGCGTCCTGCTCTGATGTCACAACCAGAGCGTCCTGCTCTGATGTCACAACCAGACCGTCCTGCTCCGATGTCACAACCAGACCGTCCTGCTCTGATGTCACAACCAGACCGTCCTGCTCCGATGTCACAACCAGACCGTCCTGCTCTGATGTCACAACCAGACCGCCCTGCTCTGATGTCACAACCAGACCGCTCTGCTCCGATGTCACAACTAGACCACTCTGCTCTGTATTTTCACTAACAGTCACTTTACTATTCCTCATTCCTTCCGTCTCCTCCTCCATCTGCTCCACCGGCTCTCTCTCGACCTCCTCTAATCCCTCCACAGTGTTAGTGTTCTGACTCAAAGACGAGCCGCCTCTCTCCATGCAGTCGGCGTGGACCGGCGCAGCAGCGTCTGTTCGTGCGACACGCGTAGCAGTGGTGGCGCCGCGCGCTAAGTCCTCAGACTCCTCGTCACATTCACTCGGTGCAACATGCTCAGCGGGGGTAGTACCTTCCACGGGGGTAGTACCTTCCACAGGGGTAGTACCTTCCACGGCGACGGCGGGGGGGCGGGCCCATAATGTCTGCGACTCTGTCCCATTGCGGGGGGCGACCTCTTTGGCTGCGGGGGTGCTGGTCGCGGTGGTGGGAGTGAGGACGACCGAGCGGAATATGTCCTCGTTCAGGTTGGCCTCGATGAGCATGGAGCATATCATGGCCTGGGAACAAGTGCTGCTTTTGACAGGGGGCTCGGGGGGCGAAGTGTGAGTGGCGTTGGGTGTGTGAGTGGCGTTGGGTGTGTGAGTGGCGTTGGGTGTGTGAGTGGCGTTGGGTGTGTGAGTGGCGTTGGGTGTGTGAGTGGCGTTGGGTGTGTGAGTGGCGTTGGGTGTGTGCGTGGCGTTGGGTGTGTGCATGGCGTTGGGTGTGTGCGTGGCATTGGGTGTGTGAGTGGCGTTGGGTGTGTGAGTGGCGTTGGGTGTGTGAGTGGCGTTGGGTGTGTGAGTGGCGTTGGGTGTGTGAGTGGCGTTGGGTGTGTGAGTGGCGTTGGGTGTGCGTGTGGCTGTGGTGGTGGTGGTGGGGGTGGGGTGTGTGCGTGTGGCTGTGGTGGGGGTGGGGTGTGTGCTTGTAGTCCGCGGTTTGTGCAGGTTCCTGTAGTTCAGGCTGATCGACTGAGTCAAAGAGCCTTTCTGAGGGGAGAAACGCGGCAGAGAAATGTCCTCTAGCTCCACGTACTCCCCCTCTGTGTCCGAGCCGTCGCTCGACTTGCTGTCCGACGCCGTGCCGATGCTCTTAGACCAGTTCGCTCTCCCCAGCGACGGGAGGGGCCTGGCGTCTTTAGAGGGAAGGCTCCTATCCCTACGACCGGCGTCCGGCGCGTCGATCAACACGCCCCTGTCCTTGTTGGTGGACTCCCTCTCCTTCCCCGTGGGGGGGCCCTCCCCTCTCGTCGCCGGCACCCTGACGGGCATGGAGGAGCCCGCGGCCTTGGGCCTGTTGAGGAACTGGGGGTGCACCACGTCCTCCCAGGGCACCCGGAAGATGTCGTTGTCGGCGGCCAGCAGACAGTGCTGCAGCCGGGGGGCCGCCCTCCCCGCCCGGTCCCTGTTGACGGACTCCAGCCAGGCCATGGTGAACAGGGAGCTGTAGGCTAGCTCAGACACCTCCAGCTCCTCCACATGCTGCGCCCCGGGTGCCAGACAGCGCACCACCACGCGGGGCACCGGGCCGGGGCCGCTCCTGTCGCCGGAGGAGAGCAGAGGCTGTGGCGGCGGCAGCGGCGGAGACACCTGCAGGTAGAAGTCCCCCGGGCGTAGGACGCGTCGGTCGAGAGGCGACAGCTGGACGACTACCTTCTCGTGGACACACAGGGGCCAGCCTTCGTGACGGAACAGCAGGCCGCAGTAAGGGAACTGGGGGGAGAACAGGAGAGGAGAGTGTTACACTGGTGCCAATAGGACACGTCACAAAGACACAAGTAATGAGAGCTAGTATGCTGCCAATTAAATGTCAGAGTGGGAGAGAGAGAGAGAGAGAGAGAGAGAGAGAGAGAGAGAGAGAGAGAGAGAGAGATAGAGAGAGAGAGAAACAGAGAGAGAGAAACAGAGAAAGAGAGAAAGAGAGAGAGAGAAGATGAAACAGAGAGTACTTCTGTTGTTGAGAGCTCTTTGAAACTCAACCAGATGGAGCACTAATGGAGCTTTGAAATGGAAGGAGAGGGTAGTAATTTGTTAGGGAAAGTCAACACCATGGGATGTTCTGCCCAAAGTCTTTCCACAGTGAAATAAGGGTGCAATGTTTTGACAACAGTTTGCGCCCTAACTCCTTTCTCTGCAAAGAAGCACCAGGTGTGTGTTTGTGTGTTTGTTTTTTGTTTGTTTGTTTGTTTGTTTGTGTGTGTGTGTGTGTGTGTGGTGGAATGGGGATGTCGTCGAGTTTTTGACATTTACAGTCATTAACAACATGACACACGTACAGTCACACACACACATGGGCTGTCAAAATTGGTCTAAAATGACATTAGACTATTCTTTCAAAATAAACCATTTGAATATCTATTATTTATTACGCACTATTTTTATTATTGTATTTAGCACAATCAATGCGGGCATGACCACCCACATTTCACTGTATGCCCTGGTATGTATGTGACAAATAACCTCTTGATTCTGATTCTATGTAAACAAAATAAATGACCTTAAAGATCAAGGTCATCTCTCTCTCTGTGTGTGAGGAGAGATTGGTGTTAGATTGAGAACGGGCGGCCTCTCGGGAGCCTGATCAAATGAATGAAAGAAGGTAGGCCAGCCGTAGTTTACATTGGTCTCGAGGTTCCACAAATTGATAAAAATCTGAAGTATTTCCAAACAGGGCTTTTTAGATTGAGCTCACAGTGCAGATCACTGTCTCCGTGGCCGAGTTGGGTTCTGAACGCTCTGCCATCACGGCATGCGGTTGTTGTTGTTGTTGTTGTTGTTGTTACTACTGGCACGTTCTTCAGTCTCCTGTCCGTCATGCAGCTCATTCAGACCCACGGTGGAAGTTGAGAGGAAGACAGCCGGGGCTTTTTTTCCCCCTTCATAATCTAATATTAATTTTCACAATCTAATTCTAATGTATGATTTTTTTTTGGCTCTTTTATTTATTTGACTGTAGAATATCCGTTGACAGCCCTAACACACACACACACACACACACACACACACACACACATAAATACGTGCACAGTCAGGCCATCTGGGCCTTCATAGAGAGGACAACAAGGGATGAACAGCTATGAATGTACAATGGGCACTCTTCACTCTCTCTTCAGCCTCTACGGTTACCAGAGGGCTGTCTATTTTCATCAAAGTGAACAAGTCTGTTTTCCCTCCTCTCCCTTAGTGTGACCTGACCTCGTGTGAGACGATCCTATAGGGGGGGTGACACTCAAAGGGAATAGCTCAGTTCAATCCTCAAGCCCGGTTGTAAATAATCAAAAGAGAGAGGGAGGGAGAGAGAGCGAGAGAGCGAGAGCGAGAGCGAGAGCGAGAGCGAGAGAGAGACCAACAATACCAAGGCTTCATCCCTTTCAGAAAGAGAGGGGAGCTCTTCAGCTGGAGCAGTGCTGTTTAGACTACTAGAGGGCTGGCTATAAATATAAATATGTCTGTTCTCTTGCATGAAGAGACCAGAGATGGTGGAAGATGGAAGTTTCTGCCAGAGAGTGACTTCAGCCTGGCTTAGAGAGGATGAATGACATTAACCCTTTCACTACCACACTACAGGTTAACCCTTCACTTAGGGCTGGGCGATATGGCCTCTAAATGATATCGCGAT
>NC_140184.1:16646146-16648646 GCF_963971535.1 Notolepis coatsorum
CGAAATGCGTCTGGCACTCGCATATTGTTGCGGGACTCTAGCCACACACCGTGTATATTAGGGCTGGGCGATATGACGATATTATATAAATATCGGGTACAGTTCATTAACGATACACTTTTTTAACGTATCGTGGATATCGTGATGTTTTGCCCAAGAGGATTGTGTCGCGTCAATCTGGTCCACCCCGTTCAAACTTTTGAACAACGCCGCTCCCACACACACACTACTGCATCAAAGTTAGTACTTGTTATGATTAACAAAGGCATTCGTTTTGTGGCATCAACATTATATAGTTACACGTTATATAGTTACACATCAGCGTATTTACCCAAACATAGCAACGTCCGATGACGACATAGATAGCAAGCGTTACTGTTCATATCTCAGTCCGTGCCGAGTTGTGCGTGCCCATTCTGCGGTCTGTTAATAAAGTTTTCAATCAGACGGATGTATTGAAAGGCTTTTATTATAACATGTGTTGCAGTAAAATCATTATGCCTCGTTGTCATGCTGCGGTGCGCTAGTAATCACTCGTCGGCTGCGGTGAGCTGTTGTTGTTGTCGTTGAGCTGAGCTCTCGTTAAAATCAAGGAGGGCATTCAGGAAGTAAAAAAAGAATAGCGCTGCTTGCCGATTGGTGCTAAGAACAGCAGGGCGGGTACAAGCGGTGTGACGTAATTGGCAGACTCGACTGTCAATCAAAATTATTCTGTTGCCGGCTGAATGATTGAATGAATGAACGTTATTAACGATTGCAGAATGGGTACAATACAGTACAGCTCAATACAACAACAGTGGACTGACTGGAGGATGAAGACCAGAAAAAGACTTTCGGCTTTTTTACATAAGGGTCCTCCATTTTCAATTCATCAAAACATTTAGAGACATACAAATATACAGTAGTTTCATAAAAATGCTAAAATCCTATTGATTGATTGATTGATTGATTTAAAACTTTATTAACATATTGCAGAATGGGTACAGTACAGCTCAATACATACAATTGTTAAGGGGATGCAGACCAGCGAAAGACTTTCGTCTTGTTTACATCAGGGTCCCCCATTTTCAATTCATCATATTTCATATCTAAATCATATAATATCTCATTGCTAAATATATGCAATATATAATCTAATAATCCAATAATCAAAATCTAATATATAATATAAAAATGCTAAATGCATGGGTATTTTATTTTGTCTTTAATGTTAGCTTGCAAACTCAAATACTGTCTTGGTAAGCCTCATAATGAATTGTTTGGGGAAAAAAAGAAAAACATCGTGATGCGTATCGTGTATCGCCGAAAGGTCAGAAAATATCGTGATATCATATTTAGGCCATATCGCCCAGCCCTAGTGTATATGGATCGCTGCCATAACTCAATAATCGACATGATTTGGGCGTGTATTATTATTATACAAACCGGAAATGGATCGACTCGATCGCCGTCAAATAAGTGGGATCTTTTTGCTCCAGTCTCATCGCCCAAGGATCGGCAACAAACGGCATTTGATAATCTATATATGCGTTTATGCCTATATCTCACGTTCTAGGAATTACTGCAGAAAACGATAAAAACATATTTATATTCTAGACGGTATTTTCGTATATGAATGTATGAATGAAAAAATAAAACGTTCCTACATCCTGAACGATAGATAATGATGTTGAATGGGCCATAGTAATGTCAATTTAGCAATACAATTTAAAAAGTTATAGCCCTGCAAAGAAGGTGAACATCTCCATAGACTTACAGTGCTGGCAGAGAATGGTATAAGATGCTCAAATTGCGTGGCAGGGAATGTGTTAAAGGTCCGCGCTGGTCATGTGTCTATAATGAAATGAGAGGACAGCTCTGCGCAAAAGCAAGTCTCATCTCCGCTGCAACGTGACAACATATACTCGATGTTCACGATATAGTCATTTACTACATCTCATGTAGAACAAGCCGCGATACATCGAGTATACTTGATATATCGCCCAGCCCTACTTTCACTACCACACTACAGAAGGTTAACCTTTCACTACGGTTAACCGTCTGTGTGGTAGTGAAAGGGTTAACCTGCTGTAGTGTGATTGTGAAAGGGTTTGGTTAGCCGTCTGTAGTGTGGTAGTGAAAGGGTTAACCTTCTGTAGTGTGGTAGTGAAAGGGTTAACCTGCTGTAGTGTGATTGTGAAAGGGTTTGGTTAGCCGTCTGTAGTGTGGTAGTGAAAGGGTTAACCTTCTGTAGTGTGGTAGTGAAAGGGTTAAACAGGCAGCAAGGTCCTGAGGACAGCTCAGCCTCATCCAATACTAACATGTTCTGGTGGGAGGTTTCAGCAGAACTAGGACTAACTACTAACTGCGTTAGGAGCGGGGGGGGGGGGGGGGGGGGGGTTGTTTCCAGTTGAATGGATGGTGGAGAAGAGGGCTAAGGTTGGTCCTCCAGCCTCCACTGCTCTGCTGACCACAGGTGCTTATCACAGAGTATGCAGGCCGTAACACACACACACACACG